>NW_011889130.1:1131395-1253252 GCF_000151845.1 Pteropus vampyrus | reverse complement strand
TGAGGCTTACTATTGGAGCCTTCCACTTCAGGGGAGGCCTCAGGACCCGGGGCGCCATGCTCTCGCCATTTGTCCCTCTCATGTCGGGGGTCTAAGCAGTCTCGGACTAGGGTCCACAACCCAAAAGTTTCCACCGGGACCTTACCAGGCCCATGAACATCATAATAATCTTGCAATTTTTGTCCTACCCTTTTCCAGGTTTCTAAATCTATAGCCCCTTCTTCCGGAAACCAGGGACATACTTCTACAAATTGCAAAAACTTAGTTAATTGTTGCTGGCCCACTCTGGCCCCTCTTACTCTAAGCATATTTTTAAGCATATGTACAAAAAACAGTCGACTATTTCCTTGGCCCATTTTTACTTCTTTAAGTTTCTGTTTCAGTTTCTATATTACAATACTCCTGCGTACTTACGGTTGGCCGCCTACAGGACTCTTAGGCCCCTCAGATTCTGCGTGCGCACGCCTTACTCTGTGGCACATCCTAGCTGTTATCCCCCGTGTTCAGGTCCCTGTTCAGGCGCCACTTTGTCGGAGCCAGCCAACGAAGTAATTGAGGGTACCTGAAAGGGGGAGCATGGACTGAGGAAAAGAAAGAAGACAGACAGAACTGCAGGAGGGAGCACAGATTCAAGCTGTGTCTGTGTCCCCGAGTTTATTTAAAACACACTACTTATAGCATCGCAATGAGAAAACTGCAGTCAAGACCCAAGGTCAGCCAAATTACTCATCCTGCAAAACAATGAAGTTCTCACAACTCCCTTCTTGGAAAGCACTGAGTGATTAAAATAGTTTAGTGCCACTTATCTCAAAGCTCGCCAAGTTAGCTCAGCTCCCAACAGTTTTTCTAAGAACTAGGTTTTAGCAGTATTAAAATTGTATGTGTGTTTTCTTCTTCATTGATTACTGCCCTTATCTTTATTATTTCCTCTTATCATTTCTTTTGGTTTAGTTGTTCTCTTTCTTATTTATGTAGATGAATACTTAGATTGTTGTTTTTCAGCAATCATTTCAGATATGCACATTTAAAGCTATAAATGCCTTGATTTTCCATTATTTTGTTATCTTTCAGTTTATATTTTTTCTAATATTTGTTGTTTTATTTTTTGACCATTGCATTATTTAGATTGGTGTTTCACAATTTTCAAACTTATGAGTGTTTTTAGTTGAAGTTTGTTATTATTTCTAGCTTAATTACATTATGGTAATAGAATGTATGGTAATAGAATGTAGCTTTATGGCTACAAAATTAAATACTTAATTTTTTTTTTGAAATTGTAATGGCTTGACTTATGGCCAGTTTTTGTATATGTTCTATATACTAGTGAAAAGAGTATGTATTCTGAAGAACTAGAATCATGTCCAATGAGACAAGTTCTGTTTAATCTACTCATTTCACCCATCCTCTGAGTTCCTAATTTCAATTATTAAATTTTAAGTCCTATTTCATTCTTTTATATAGATTTTAGTTCTTTGATAAATTTTTAAAGCTTTTCTTTACCAGTCATTTTGCTTTAGCTATTTTCAATCTCTTCTTTGAATGTCCATTGGGTTTTTTCATTTTATTGACTATAGAGTCCATTTCTATTGGCTCTTTTTCAATTTACTTATCTTTTTCTTTTTTCCCCATCTTTATTGAAATATAATAGACAATTAGTTGCTTGTATTTACATTGTATAATTCAATGAGCTTTTTTCAATTATAGTTGGTATACAATAATATATAAGTTTCAGTTGTATAGCATAGTGATAAGAGATTGACAATTCACAAAATGATCACCCCACTAAATCTAGTACTTCTCTTTCCCCTTACATATTTATTACAACATTATTAACCATCTTTCCCATACTACACTTTACATCTCCATGTCTATTCTGCAACTATCTATTTGTACCTCTTAATCCCTTTGCCTTTTTTTGTCTCCCCAATCCCCCTCCCATCTAGTATTCCTCTAAATATTCTCTGTATCTATGAGTTTATTTCCACTTTTGTTGTTGTTGTTGTTGTTGTTGTTGTTGATTTTGTTCTTTAGATTCCACATGTATGTGAAATCATGCGATATTTGTCTTTCTTTATCCAATCCATTTCAGTCAGTACAATACCTTCTAGGTCCATCAAGGCAATATTTTTTTTCCCTTCCTTTTAGTCTGTGTCTTTTAATCTGAAGCAAGTCTCTCATAGGCAGCATATGTAGGGACTTTGTTTTCTTATCCATTCAGCAACTCTATCTTTTGGTTGGAGCACTTAATTCTTTTCCATTTGAGGTACTTGTTAATAGGAATGTAGTTATTACCATTCTTTATTCCTGTTTTTGATAATTTTTTTTTTTAAATTAAAGAAGTCCTTCCAACATTTCCTGTAATACTGGCTTGGTGGTGATAAATTCCTTTAGCTTATTTTTGTCTGGGAAGCTCTTTATCTGTCCTTCAACTCTAAATGATGGCTTTGCTCGATAAAATATTCTTGGTTATAGATCCTAGTTCTCATCACATTGAATATTTTGTGCCAAGCCCTTCTGTCCTGAATAGTTACTTTTGAGAAATCAGCTGCCAGTCTTATGGGTGCTCCCTTGTAGGTAACTAACTGCTTTTTTCTTGCTGCTTTTTGCTGCTTTTTAGGATTCTCTCTTTGTCTTTAACCTTTGGCACTTTAATTATGATGTGTCTTGATGTGGGCCTCTTTGGGTTCCTGTTTCTTGAGGCTCTCTGATCTTCTTGTGGTTGTATGTCTATTTCCTTCACCAGGTGAGGGAAATTTTCCATCATTATTTCTTCAAATAGCTCTTCAACATCTTGTTTTTTCCCTGGTATCCCTATGACACGAATATTTTTACATTTAATAGTGTTCCATAGGCTCTTTAAATTATTATTAGAGTCTTGGCTTCTTTTTTCTTGCCATTCTCATTGAGTGTCCTTGGCTTTCCCATCCTCTATGTAGGTCACATGCTAATCACCTAGCACTACCCTCATAACTTCCTATCATGGCCCTAATATAATATGGACCTCCCCACCTCCACACAGTTATAACTCTCTTCGCTGTAACCTGCCTCTCCCTTGGAGCATAATTTAATCATACCTTCTGCTTCCAGGCTGCTACAGCTATCTTTGGCGTAGCCTATTTTCCCCTTGAAATGTACTTTAATAATAAATCTTACTTTTTCTAAATCTCACCGATCTGTAATTTTTTACTGCAGCAGTGCAAAGAACCAAGGACCCCTCTGTGCTACTGGGGCAACAAAAGATTTTAGATTGCCACAATGGTGACACTAGTATTTTACCTTCCACAAGGCAGGAACTCAGCACTGTGCCAAGCCCAATGGCATAAGCAAACTAATTCCTAAGTCCCACTTTTATGGGTCCATCTTCTGGGACCACCCTTGCTATCAAGGTGAGTACAATCAAATGACAAAAAGCACACAATTTAAGCAGAGGAAGCATTGAGAATTATCAAGCTGTTATAGAAAAGTAAGTCTAGGAATGAAAGGAGAACTCTAAAGAGTACCTAAGGGCTTAGGGAGAGAACTCAAGACAGAAGAAATTTGGAAGGGAAATTTAGTCCTTGCTGAATAAGGTGTGGTTACAGACCACTAGATGGCAGAGGAGTCTGCTAGATTGCCCAAACTAGAGCTAGTCCACAGTTACAGGGAAAGTAGGAATAACACTGGGGCCAAGGTGAGCTGAAGCTTGTAGGCAGACATGCAGAGAGTTGAGACACTACTATAGGCACTTTTGAAGTCAGGCCAGTGAAGGAGCATACAAGAATCAGAAAGGAAAACCCCTTCCTCTTTCCAAAGCCCTCTACTGACAGCTTAACATCACTCAAGATGGCAAGGGAAATATTTAAAACACTCAACTCTATTGTCATGGATTGGGCAATAAAGTTTAAATTTAGTCTGTAAAATTGTAACTGGAAGGCAACTGAGTCCAGGGCTCGTGCTACCTGTGCTGTTCAGCCAATAGACTGACACAGAAGTTGGGCTATTTGGAATAAGCATTTATTGCCATAGTAGTTTAAAAGAAACAAGTTTCCTTTTACATTTATTTAATTTACTTGTTCCTAACAATTAGATTTAGATTACTAAAGAAAATCTTACTATACTAAATTATTTTTCTTGCTGATAGATTTTGCAACAAGGATAACATGAATTTATTTGACTAGTAAACCCAGATAGAATAAAAATATTATTTGATGATGATGATTCTAAAGATATGCCCATTTAAAGAAGGAAAAAAATGGCTTAGATGATAGAGGGTCTATTTATCCCTCTGGCAACCAAATCGAAGTTGTGACAGAAATGAGGAGCAGCAGCAAAGAAAAATTGTCTTGGATAAACAAGCCATAAAACTAGGGAGAAATCCAAGAAAGCTCCCTGCAACAGCAGAAGATAGGACGGGACGAGGACACGGGGCTTCCTAATCTTGAGAGGCTGAGTGAGACGGAGGCTGTGACAATGGCAGCAGCAATGGCATCTGATACCTCTTAAAGGGGCCACATCTGTGTTCAGATTTTCATGGAGACGAACTCGCACACGCTGAGCACCAATGCTGATTCAGTTGTGTGCAGGGGGCACCAGGGACTTACAAGGAAACATTGTTGGAGTGAAGGCTGAGGCGAGACTCGCTCAGTACAGAAGTGCCGATGGGACAGTATCCATTGTTCCCTGTTGAGCCGTCCTCCCTACCAGTGCACCAGATACAGCACCACCATAGACATGACATCATCAAACTGGATAACAGAGGTTGCTCCGTCCAGAGGATTCCTTGAAACCCCACCTTCTCCAACTCACAGCCCCACCCAAGCCACATCCAGGTATATCCTCAGCAAGTCAAGTATTCCTTGATGAGATTCCCACTGGAGGAAGCAGCTGGCCTTGGTTTCTGGTGTGGCCTTTTGAAGCAACTTTAAGCACAGCATCTGTGGATTGCTTGCTGAATCTTAACAGGTGGCCCCGGATGGGTAGAGGCTTGGGTTAAATTTGGCCTGCAGCTGAACCCTTTTCAGGACTGTGCCACTGGACACCTACTTCAGAAATCCACAGTAATAAGACCCGGAGACATAGGAGCTTTGCTTAGTATGTAGAAACAGACATGGAAAGGCAGTCAAAATGGGAAGACAAAGAAGAAACCATATGAGGAAACAGAACAGAGATCCAGATATAAAGGGGTCAAGTAATGTAACAGATGCAGAGTTCAAAACACTGGTTATAAAGATGCTCAGTGAACTGCTGGGAAGTGTAGAGAACTCCAACAAAGAGATAAAAAACATAAAAATGGAAATGGAAATTATAAAAGAGAACCAGTTTGAAGTGGAGAGCACATTGTCTGAGATGAGAAGTATATTAAATGGATCAAATTCTTTATCTAAAGGACAGGAAAGCCAAGGACACACAATCAGAACAGCAAGAGATAAGATGCCAAGACTATAAAAAGAATTTAAGGAGAATATGGGACACTATTAAGGGTCCAAATATCCATCTGATTGGCATAACTAAAGAAAATCAAGATGAAGAAATAATGATGGAAAACTTCCCTAACCTGGTGGAGGAAATGGATATATAATTCCAGAAAGCTCAGAGAATTCCAAAAAACAGGGATCCAAAGAGGCCCACACCAAGACACATCATAATTAAAATGCCAAAGATTAAATCAAAGAAAGAATATTAAAAACAGCAAGAGAAAAACAGATAACTTATAAGGGAATACCCATAAGACTGGCAGCTGATTTCTCAAAAGAAACCATGAAGGACAGAAGGGCTTGGCAAAAAATATTCGACAGGATGAAGATCTAAGATCTACAACCAAGAATGATTTATCCAGGAAAGCTATCATTTAGAGTTAAAGGACAGATAAAAAGAGTTTCCCAGACAAAAATAAGCTAAAGGAATTTATCGCCACTAAGCCAGTATTATAGGAAATGTTAGAGAGACTTCTTTAAGAAGAAAAACATATATCAAAAACAGGAATAAAGAATGGTAACAACTACATTCCTATCAATAAGTGCCTTAAATGCTCCAACCAAAAGATAGAGTTGCTGAAAGAATAAGAAAATAAGACACCTACATATGAAAAGGAAGGGGATGGAAAAAGATATTGCTTTGATGGACCTAGAAGATATTTAAGTCAGACAGGGAAAGATAGACAGTATATGATTTTATTTATATGTGGAATCTAAGGAATAAAAAGAACAAACTAATCAAAAACAGACTCACAAATATAGTGGACAATTTGGTGACAGACAGAGGAGAGGGGTTTTGGGGGGCTGACAGAATAGGGTGAAGGGTTAAAGAAGTACAAATTAGTAGCTGACGGATGGTCACGTAGATGGGGAGCATGGCATAAGGAATGCAGTTAGCATTAATACGTCAGCTAGGTGGAGGATCAAGGGAGGGAGGGAGCAATTGGGGGGATTATTTTATGAACTATATAGATGTCTAAGCAATGTACTGTATACTTGAAACTAATTGAAATAAAAAAGGATATGCCCATTTAACTAAAACAAATGTAGAACCAGCTTTAATATCAAACTTTTTTTCAGATCATGTGATTCTGAAAAGCATTTGGGTTAGTCTGTTATATTTTGAGAATTTTCACATAAGCATTTGTTTGTTTAAGCCTATTTGGTATTACAAATTAGCAACAGCTGAAATATGTTATATCTAGAACATATATACATTGACATACATAAACATACAAACAGACAGATCTCAAAGCACAATAATTCCAGTGAACCACTGAGCAGCCAGGGCTCCCCAGAATCCAGTATTTATGTATTGGCTAAGCAGTATTACTATAAAACATTAATTTCTTTTTAGTCAATGGCTCATAGCCGTAAGTTTGCCAATAACCTAATATTCTGCCCAATGGGCTCCCAGCCAGGATTGAAACCTTAGATTCTATTATTCAGTTGGAACAAATGCGGCCTCACTTAGCACACTCTTAAACACAGAGACACAGATCCAAGTATTTCTTGGATTGAACAGACAGAATAATTATAGACTCTAATTCAAATACCGTATACAGAAACCAGACCTGGCCAGGTGACAGTTTGAATGCAACGTTGTCTTATTCCATAAACGGTCAATTGGCCAGTAGGCTAAAACCAGAAACCAGATGTGGCCTTAACACCACCAGATGCCCAAAGGCTGAAACCAGATGTGGCACTTTTACAGTGCGGTAAATGGGCCCCGCCCTGGGGAAAAACTGTTGCTAATTACAAGCAGGCTTCCAGAACCAGAGCAAGCTTGCAACTAGAGCCCCTTACCAATGGGGCTGTAGGGTACTGGGCTTTACCGGATATTGTTGACACCAATGGGTCAGTGTGACCCCCCAGATAGCTCTTCAAGAGGAGCCCCAGATGGTGAGTGCAAAATCCTCTGGCTGTGCCCTCCAGGACACCCTGTCCTTTGAGCCAATAGCTAGAGGAAACCCAGGGACCAGATTTAAAGAGTCAGACTGAAGAGAGAAGAACGGAGACAGGAAAGCAGGGCAAATGCTTATTCTATTCCAACTAAACAGAAGGGTGTCTCTGATGGGTGGGCCTTGGAGCAATCCCCACCCAAGTGAGCAAAATCGCTCAGCAGCTGCTTTTAGAGATTAGTCCTGCGCCAAGGAATCAGTTTAGTCCCAGGCATCCCCCTGAGACCTCCTGCAATCTGAAAGGTTTACTGGGGGAACCCAAGACTGTTCGGCGGAGTCAACAGAAATTGTAACCAGAGGGCAACTGAATCCAGGGCTCCAGCTGCCTATGCTGCTCAGCCAATAGACTGACACAGGAATAAGGCTATTTAGAATAAGCGTTTATTTTCAGAGCACTGGTGATCTGAGAGGGTAGATGGTTAACACTTTCAAAACTACCTTGTCTCCTCGGTCTGGCTTAGGGTATTTAAGGGAAAATCTGGGCCTTATTCTGGAGGCTGTATGACAGTTCTGGGGCCTGGAATGTCTGTCGTGCTTTATAGATGCTTCTCTCTGGCAACGTGGTCCTCTGGTGGCGTTAGAAACCCAGGAACAAAGATGGGAGTAGTTCGGAAAGAATGCTAGATCATAGAGGTTGTGATCCGTACACATAAGGGCATTAATCATAAGTTTCAGGGCAACTTTCTATGGCATTTCAAGCTCTGGGTCAAGTGGCAGGGGACAGTCTATTGTTAAGCCATAAGATAAGGAAGGGTGAAGCCTGGGACGCTATGAGGCCTCTACTACAGGGGTCTCAACTGGACCCTTCTTCAGAATAATTGAATTGATAACTGGTGCTCACCTCTTTTACCCTTTACCATCACACACACACACACACACACACACACACACACACACACACACACACGTACAAACAGACACACACACCATATATAGAAATCTATAATTTACAATAAAATATGCTCAGCCACAGGCATGTTAAAGACATAATGTATAATGGTCAGACGCATTAATTTATGGAGGGTTTAATTGTGAATGTGGTGTTGAGTGCAGGATAATGACATGGAGTTTTGGCTTAAATACCAACGGGTCACTTGTGATGTGATTTTTCAAAAAATCAAACAAAGAATAATCATTTCTTGATTTAAACAGCAGTTATATCCTGGAAATTTCTATATACATTAAAAATGTGTAAAAACTCTTTCATAAGTACAATTGGCCCTCCATATTCATTTGCATCTGTGGATCATTTGCATCTGTGGATTCAACCAACTACAGATCAAAAATATTCAGGGAAAAAGAGACCCCTAGAAAATTTTAAGAAGCAAAACTTGAATTTGCCACTTGTGGAGCACTATGCTGAATTCACATGCATCAAGTGATGTGTAGGCACACCCGGCTGTAGCCTACACATCACTTGATGCATGTGGTAGGTTTTGGAGACAGGTTTTATAGGTTATATGCAAGTACTATGCCATTTTATATAACAGACTTGAGCATCCAGGGTTTTGGCTATCTGCGGAGATCCTGGAACCAATCTCCTGTGAATACTGAGGGACGACTGTACATAAATGAGTTAGATTCTAGATTCATGTTGTAGTGTAAATGCCTGACATTAAACATCTGATTGCCAAGGCATCCACTTCAAAAGACATTTATCTTGAATCAACATGTTGCATGCTCTGCATGATGCAGTTATCAGCAAAACAACCAGGTAAAGAAGTAGGCTGCCCCCACCCATGAAGTTCCCTCTTCAGAATGCTCTGAATAACTGACTATTTGAATGACGCCACTTCTCCCTTCCCACACCCTAATTCCTGCTCTTTTGCTTTAAATTCACCAATAAAGAGTGAATGCAAGAAACTCAAGACATCCCACCCACAGATTCTCGTAAAGGAGAGCCCCAGGTCCCTGATCCATTCCTCTCTCTCTGCCCACAACCTCTTGGTGTGGCCCTGGGCATGCCGTGTACTCTCCAAAACCTGTGTGCAATAAATCTTATTCTTCAAAATTCCCTGATGTTTTTTGCTGAAGTGAATCTCGCAATGATAATAAGAACCCTATTGCTATGAGTAATATGGGCCTTGGTAGTGCTCCAGGCATTCCTAGCAAATAGCAACATTATCACTAGACTGGGACTAACACAATGCATGTCTGCATTGCGTTTTCATCCATATAAACGTCTATTTGAATAATTGGAAGTTGACTGTGATAATCTTATGTGTAATAAGATGTGCTTACCCATTCAGTGCCTATCACTGAACCAAACACACATAATTTCAAAGCTTTTCCAAATGATCTTTGGGGTTCAGTTCCCCCCAACACTTGGGAACCACTGTCTTATGTTCTCCATGCCTCTTTGCAGTCCACTTCTTTCTTTTCAGGTTCCCTTTTAGCACTCAGAGTGTCTGTCTTCTTCCTATGATGTTTGTATTTTAGAAAAAAGCTTGGTGAGATAAAAGATGTCTTCCCCATTACAATAAATTATGCTTATACCACAGGGAAACACATGTGGACAGTCAAAGGATTAGCCTGGCTGTCCTCCTTTCTCTGCGTGTCATTCCTGAGGAATATCATTCATGTTTCTCTTCTCACTATTGCTTGACTTTGACCCCTTTCTCCATCAAAGGTGCTATTGAAGTTCATATTAATGTTATTTTTCTTGCATACTGTGAGTTTTTTCTTGGGTTCGAAGTATTGCTGAACTGATTTGAACTACAGATCTATCACTCAGTAGATATGTAACTTTGTTATCACACATCTCTTAGCCTGAATTTTACCGTCCCTTAAATAAAGATATTATTTCCAACAAATTAGGCTTACAATACAGATTACAGAAGAAATTACATGTAAGTGTATCCTGTCTGGAAAAATAAAGGTTTTTAATAAATGATAGCTTGCTAACCACTATGCTGTATGCCTGAAACTAATACATAAAACAATATTTGATGTCAACTGTAATTGAAAAATAAAAAGTAAAACCAAAAATATATGAAAAAAATAAATGATAGTTTATTAGCATTAATACTATTATTGTTGTTACTTTCTATTAATATTAGGTCAGCATGAAAGTAAAGTAAATATATTTCTTTCCCCAATACATAAATATAGGCAAGGATACCGAGAGGATGCTTATTCACATTTTATTGAGCTCTGTAGTGAACATGGGTATTCGTTTTTCATAAAGTACTTTAAATTCTTCAGTTAGGCTTTTCTTCATATAAAATATTGAGTAGAGAGGTGAGAATAGCTACTCTAGAGAAAACAAAGTCTTATCTCTTTTGGTCGTGATTGTTTAATCTGTAGAACTATACATGTGTGTTTAAAGATGTCTTTTAGCACATTTACTAAGAAATAACATGTTGAACTGTATTTACACATAGCCTTTTTATGTCTTGGAACCCATATGAATTTTTATTCACATTTTCCTCAAATAAGTAAGTTTAATGATCTGATAAAAATACTCATATATATATTTATATTAATATAACTTCAAATGGCTTATAATCTTGAGGAAAATGTTAATTTAAAAACAGTTTTCTTCTAAAAATACCAACTGAGAATTTAAACATAATTTTGTGTATTGAGTAGAGAATGTATGTCTGTATTGGCATAATAAACTATCAGTTGTGTAAAAAGTTACAACAAAATTTAGCATCTTCAAACAATAAACTTGTATTATCTTAGACTTTATTGTAGGATGGAAATGACTTGATGAAAGGAAGAGCTTTTCAGTGCAATGATCATTCTGTGACTTTTGTTAGCCCCCCGAAATCTTGGCCCCATTTATCTCCTTGGTTATCACCCATAAAGTCATGTCAAGATGTCTGGAGGTAAAGCAATTTACATTTTAGGGAAAACAAGAACTTCCTTTCCAGTTTCATCATCAACTGTCCCCTAAAACTTCACATGTAGATGGATTTACATGTGAAATAAAAAGAAACTATTTATGAGGAATGATGTCAGAAACATGTCCCTAGATCTCGCACCTTGAAACAACAATAAGCTAAACATCTAAAACTCAACAAAAAACACCCAAACTGCACACCAGCACGTCAGGGATCTGTGCATAAGAGCTACAAAGAAGCTGCCTCTCCCAGCCGGAGCTCCACGTAAGAGGAAGGGGAGGGCAAAAGGTGTGGTGAGATCCCTGAACAGCCCTGCCTGGGAATGCTGTGAGCTCCATGTGGCCGGCGGCAGTGCCTAGTCATCAGGGCAGAAAGCTGAGAAATGGAGACAGTAGAGAAACAACAGTTGATTTTATCAGTCCCAGTTGCAAAACCAAGGCTGAACTGCAGCCCCCATTTCCCAACCCAGAGGGCCCCTTTCCCCATACCCTCTAAGACAGAACACTGCGGAGCCCCAGGAGAATCTGAGCAAACGCTACTGAAACTGTCGCTAACACTGACAGGGACTGAAACTGAGGGTAGTGAGCATGATTAAACATCTATATAAAAAAGAAAAGCATTATTAAGCCTTTATATAAAGCAGGAATCCAAGAGGCTTAGATGCTGCCTACTGGAAACCAAAAGAAAAATGCCTTCTGTGCAACAGGCTAGAGAGACGTTTATATGATAAATCTTCTTTCTGGAAATAAATGCAGAATACACTTCCATTAATGCCCAGGCAGAGAAATAGTCCATTAAACACCAGGAACAACCAAGGTAACAAGGCATCTCAGAAAGAAAGAGAAAAATCTCCAGAAAATAAGCTTAGAGACATAGAAATATGTGACTTAAATGACAGAGGTGAAACTTCAGGATGATACTTTTGAAAAACCTAGTGAGATCCAAAACGAATCATATTAACAATTTCAGGAAATGAAAAAACAACTAGATAAGCAGAATGAGTTCTTTAGCAAAGAGATTGAAACCCTCAAAAAGGACTGAATAGAACTTCTGGAGATAAAGAACACACTGCAAGAGTTGAAAAATGAAATAGCAAGCCTGGGAAATAGAGTCAAGCAAATGGAGGAAAGGATCAGTGATATCAAAGACAAAAATCTAGAAATGAATTAGAAGGAAGAAGCGAGAAACTGAAGAATGAAAAATAATGAAAGGGAAATTCAAGAACTAGCTGATACCATCAGGAGAGGAAACATAAGAATAATGGGCATTCTCAAAGAGGAGGAAAAGGAAGAGGGATTATAAAGCATTTTCAGACAAATAATCAATGAGAATTTCCCAAATCTAAGGAATGAGCTGGAGTTTAGAATTCAAGAAGTCAACAGAACACCTAATTATCTCAACCCAAGAAGGCCTTCACCAAGACACATTGTATTAAAATCATCAAAAATAAAGGACAAAGACAGGATTCTCTGGGAAGCCAGGGAAAAGGAGATGGTAACCTAGAAAGGAAAATTCATTAGATTATCTTTGGACTTCTCAATACAAACCTTACAAGCAAGAAATGAATGGAATCCAATATTCAAACTATTAAATGAAAGGAACTACCAGCCAAGAATAATGTATCCAGTTAAACTCTCCTTTAGATATGAAAAAGAAATAAAGACCTTTCCAGACATACAAAAATTAAGGGAATTCTCCACTACAAGGCCTACACTAAAGGAAATACTGAAAGGAGTCAGCTCACCTAAAACAAAATAACAAAATAAAAACACACCATAATTAGGAGTAAGGTGACAAGCAAGCAGATAGAAGCAGAGGAGTGCAATCTTTACTAAGAACAGAGTATTATACGCTTAAACAATAGATTTGCTATAGCAAGATACTAATGAATGTTCAGCATACACAGGGACAAATTGAGGCAACAATGACTGAAAAGGGGAGGATTCAAAGATCCAAATTCACAAAGGGGAATGGAGATAAGGCACACACAGAAGAAAATGGATGACTGTTAAATGGATAAACTATCTTTTACATATTTGTAATGGTAACCACACGCCAAAGATTCAGAACTGAAGTATATAACATAAAACAAGAAGGACCAGAGGGAAAACCCACAAAAGCCAACCAAAATAAAGAAAACAGAAACACAAGGATAAAGAAACAATGGAAACACTGAGCTACCAGAAAGCAAAAGATAAAATGGCTATAAGAAGCCTTCATATTTCAATAATCACCCTAAACGTAAATGGACTGAACTAACCAATAAAAAGGCACAGAGTTGCAGAATGGATCAAAAAATAAAACCCAACCATATGCTGCCTCCAGGAGACACATCTCAGTTCCAAAGACAAATATAGACACAAAGAGAAAGTGTGCAAAATGATATTTCAAGCAAATGGCATTTGGAGAAAAGTGGGAGTAGCGATACTATTATCAGATAAAATAGGCTTCAAAATAAAAAAAATAAGATACTGAGGGACACTTCATAATGATAAAGGGAATCATACACCAAAAAGATATAACACTTATTAATATCTATGCTCTCGGTCATAGATATCGAGAGTTACTAACAGAACTAAAGGGAGAAACAGACCAAAACACTATCGTAGTTGGGGACATAAATACCCTAATATCAGATAAAGACAGATCATCCAAACAGAAAATCAATAAGGAAATAACATCCTTAAATGACACATTAGACCAACTGAACATAATTGATCTTAATAGAATCTTTCATCCCCGAACAACTGCTTATACATTCTTCTCTAGTGCACATGGAACATTCTCAAGGATTGACCACATACTGGGGCACAGAGATAGCCTCAGCAAAAATAAGAGGGTTGAAATCATACCAGCCATATTCCTTGATCATAATGCTTTGAAATTAGAGATCAACTGCAAAAAGAAAAATAGGAAGAACCCCAAATACATGGAGATTAAACAACATGCTACTGAAGAATAACTGGGTCAGAGAGGAAATAAAAAGAGAGATCAAGGGATATGTAGCAACGAATGATAATGATAGTACAACATATCAAAACTTTTGAGACACGGCAAAAGCAGTCATAAGAGGAAAGTTCATATCAAAAGGACAAGTAATAACAAATGTTAGAGAGGATTCAGAAAAAAGGAACCCTCATACACTGCTGGTGAGACTACGAATTGGTACAGCCACTATGGAAAACAGTATGGAAGTTCCTCAAAAAACTAAGAATTGATATACCATATGATTCAGCAATCCTTCTGCTGGATATTTATCCCAAAGACTTGAAAACCCATATAAGAAATGATATTTGCACACCAATGTTCATAGCAGCATTATTCACAGTGGCCAAGACATGGAAGCAACCGAAGTGTTCTAAGATAAATAATTGGCTAAAGAAGCTGTGGTACATATATACAATAGAATATTACTCAGCCATAAGAAGAGATGAAATACTGCCATTTGCGACAGCATGGATGGACCTTGAGATAATCATGTTAAGAGAAATAAGCCAGACAGAAAAAGTTGAAAATCACATGATATTACTTATATGTGGGAAATAAACCTAAAACCAACAAATTGACAAAACAAACAGAAATTCAGGGACATGGACAATGGACTAGTGGTTACCAGAGGATAGGGCTTGGGGGAGGAGGGAAGAGGTAGACTGGGTAAAGGGGGTCAAATATAGAGGATGTGGGGGAGGCTGAAGTAGATAAACGGAATTAAATATATGGTAGCTGAAGGAAACTGAACTTGGGTTGGTAATCATACAATAGAATATGTAGATGTCAAATTATACTGTACACCTGAAAATTATATAATTGTAATAACTAATGTTACCCCAATAAACAAACAAACAAACAAAACTAGAAAGGAAGAACAAATGAAGCCTAAAGTCAGCAGAAGGAAAGAAATAATCAAAATTAGAACAGAAAGAAATGAAATTGAAAACAAAACAAAAGAAAAAAAACAATAGAAAAAATAAATGCAATAAAGAGTTGGTTCTTTGAGAAGGTTAATAAAACTGTAACCCTCTGGCTAGATTCACGAAGGAAAAAAGAGAAAGGACACAAATAAACAGAATCAGGGGTGAAAGGGGAAATTACAACTGACATTGCACAAATTCTAAGGATCATACAAGAATACTACAAAAAAATATATAACACCAAATTTAATAACCTAGAAGAAATGGACTAGTACTTAGATATACACAACCTTCTAGACTGAATCAAGAAGAACTGGAAAATCTAAATAGACCTACTAGCAGTATGGAAATTGAATCAATCATCAAAAACCTACCAAAAAGTCAAAGTCCAGGACCAGATGGCTTCATCAGTGAATTCTACCAACCATTCAAAGAAGATTTAATACTTATTTTCCTTAAACTTTTCCCAAAAATTGAAGAGAAGGCAATACTTCCCATCTCATTTTATGAGGCCAATATAACCCTGATACCAAAACCTGGTAAAGAGAACACAAAAAAAGAAAACTACAGACCAATATCTCGCATGAACATAGATGCAAAAATCCTAAATAAGATACGAGCGAACCAAATACAGCAACATATTAAAAAGAGTATACACCACGATCAAGTGGGCTTTATCCCAGAGGCACAGGGATGGTTCAACATACGCAAATCGATTAATGTGATACACTGCATAAACAAATTAAAAAATAAGAATCATATGATCATATCAATAGATGCAGAAAAAGTCTTTGACAAGATACAGCATCCATTTATGATCAAAACACTTAACATAATCGGTATAGAAAGAAAATACCTTAACATAATAAAGGCCATCTATGACAAACTCTCAGCCAACATTATATTTACTGTTGAAAAACTAAAAATCTTCCTTCTAAAATCAGGAACAAGGCAAGGCTATCCACTATTGCCATTGTTATTCAATATAACATTGGAGGTCCTAGCAAGTTCAATCAGGCAAGTAAAAGATATAAAAGGCATTTAAATAGGAAATGAAGAAGTCAAACTGTCACTATTTGTAAATGACGTGATTATATAGAAAACCCTAAAGACTCCACAAGAACACTAATAGAAACAATAAGCAAATACAGTAAAGTCTCTGGATACAAAATCAACATTCAAAAATCTATAGCTTTCCTATACTCTAATAATTAAGTGTCAGAAAAAAAAGTGGAAAAAATAATTGCTTTTGCAACAGCACCAAAAAGAATAAAATCCCTAAGAATAAATCTAATGAAACAAGTGAAGGGCCTATATAATGAAAACTACAAGATCCTATTAAAAGAAATCAAAGAAGATACAAAGAAATGGAAAGGTATTCTGTATTCTTGGATTTGAAGAATCAACATAGTTAAAATGACCATATTACCTAAACCTTGATACAGATTTAATGTAAACTCATCAAAATCTCATTGGCATTTTTTTAAAGAAATAGAACAAAAAAATTATCAGATTTGTATGGAAGCACAAAAGACCCTAAATTTCCAAAGCCATCCTGAGAAAAAAGAATGATGCTGCAGGCATCACTCTGCACAACTTCAAATTATAATAGAAAGGGATAGTAATCAAAATGACATGGTATTGGCAGAAAAACTGACACACAGATCTGTGGAACCAGAATCAAGAGTCCAGAAGTAAACCCATATTTATATTGTGCAAATAATTTTTGACAAAGAAGACAAAAACATACAATGGAGAAAGGAAAGCTTCCTCAATAAATGATGCTGGGAAAACTAGAAAACCACCTGCAGAAGAATGGAACTAGACTGTTGTCTATCACCACACACCAAAATTAACTCAAAATGGATTAAGGACCTGAATATAAGACCTGAAACAATAAAATAGGAACTAAACTCATGTACCTTGGACTTAAAGAGAATTTTATGAATTTGACCTCAAAGGCAAGGTAAGTAAAATAAATAAATGAATGAGACAACATCAAACTTAAAAGTTTTTCACAGCAAAAGAAACCATCAACAAGGTAAAGAGAGAATCATCTGAATAGGAGAATATATTTGCAAGCAACGCCTTCAATAAGGGCCTAATATCCAAAATATACAAAGAACTCATACAACTCAATTACAACAACAAAAAGATCCAATAAAAAAATGGATAGTTTGTCCTCCCTTGAGGACAAATAAATGGCCAACAAATATATGAAAAGATGCTCAGCATTGCTAGCTATTAGGGAAATGCAAATCAAAACCACAATGAGATACCATCTTACACCTGTCAGAATAGCTATAATCAACAGGACAAGTAATAACAAATGCTGGAGAGGATGAGGAGAAAAAGGAACTTTCATACACTGCTGGCAGGACTGCAAACTGGTATAGCCACTATCGAAAACAATATGGAGTTTCCTCAAAAAACTAAGAATTGATCTACCATGTGATCCAGCAATCCCTCTACTGGGCATTTACCCCATAGACTTGAAAACTCATATCCAAAAAAGATATTTGCACACCAATGTTCATAGCAGCATTATTCACGGTGTTCAGTGTTCAGGACATGGAAGCAACCTAATCGTCCTATGATAGATGATTGGATAAAGAAGCCATGGTACCTATATACAATGGAATATTACTCAGCCATAAGAAGAAATGAAATATTGCCCTTTGTGACAACATGGATGGACCTCAAGATAATCATGCTAAGCTAAATAAGCCAGACAGAAAAAGTTGAAAATCACATGATATTACTTACATGTGGGAAATAAACCTAAAAGTAACAAAGGAACAGGACAAACAAACAGAGATCATGGACATGGACAATAGACTCTTGGTTACTAGAGGGGAGGGGGAAGGGGAAACTGGGGAGGTAGATGGTGTAAAAGGGGTAAAATATGTGGTGACAGAAAGAAATTTAACTATGAGAAGTGAACACACAATGTAAATATATATATGTATATTATATACTGTTAAAGTGTACAGCTGAAACTTACTGGATTTCGTTAACCAATGTCACTATAAAAAATAAATAAATAAATAAATAGATAGATAAATAGATAAGTAACATAAAATTAAAAAAAGAAACTATTTACTTCAGAAACTGAAAAGTTGCTTTGCACATTTCACTTTAAAATTATTTAAGTGTTAACAATGTTTTCATCAAAAGAAACCTCCAATCCAGAATATTTTAAAGATATTACTATATGTCACTATCACTACATGGAGAGAGAGATATGTTGCCTTTATTTAACAAAGAGTAAGCTTTTATGAGATAGTGCACTTGATTCATTACCAAAAATAAGTATGCATATATACACACATAAATATACACATACATACATACATTGATCACAGGTTTCTAGTCTGGGGAATATAACTTTTTTAAATGCTGTTTTTGCCCGATGGTTTTCCAGCTTGTAATTATATTGATGCAAATTGTTCCAGTGAACTTTAAGATTTTGATTAACCAAAAAGAAAAAAATAAACACATATATAATGCACCCAAAGCTTTTGAACATCTTACTTTTTAATTCTTCATGCAGTTTTCAATATTCTTTATGGCTTTAATTTTCAAATGTTATCAACAAATATACAGACATGCTCTTTACACTCCATGGGAAGGTTCGTTTAGAAACTTGATTTTGAACTGTAGAGGCTCATACTGCATCTCCTGAATGTCATGGTCAGATGTTTGTCACAAATACAGCTGTGTAATCATTGAATTCTCCTAAAAAGTATCTTTCTTTTGACTTTTATTTATATATGTTTTAAGTGTCTCAAAGAAGCCTGAGGCCTTGTAGGCCCTTTGGTTACTATGAGTGATTTTGTGAAAATTTAATGATTCTCCAATGATGACATTAAATGAATTGACATTAGATCACAAAAACAAAATTTTAAGCTATACGTTTATATTCACTTAATGACTTTCAGTGGACTTCCAAAACTTCTATGGACCTAAACAGTGAATAAATCTTTAAAAATGAAAATCCATCAATTTGTGTTTATAATTAGTATCTTATAAAAATAAAAGTAGGGAAATTCTATTAGTGGGGAAAAACAAATGGAAGAATGTCTAAAAAGCTGTATAAAAAGAGATCATATCTAGCACTATGTTTATTTACCTGCTCTGCATTTTGAGAGACATTAAATATTTCTAGAATAAAGTGACCCACATGGTAGACTATCTAGAAACAAATTCAAGTGATTATTAATTTAAAGAACCTCATGTGCTTAAAATACAAAAGAACATAAAATAAAATTAAGGCTAATTTTGAAAATTACATGATTTTTGGAAGCAAATTTCTTTACAATAGTTCTTGTTTTATAATAATTCAATTGACTCAAGGGGAGATAGTATATTCTTTATAATTTTATGAATTTAAGTAAAGACTTTTTCTTTTTTTTCTCCAGGAGTCATGGATGTTGTATTGAATACATGCTTTAGATAAAAGGTCAAGCCAATACCTTCCAGGATTCTGTTCAGTGTTTGTGTTCTGCAGATTTTATATGTATGAATACCGAGCCTCATCCATGGTACATCTACAGAATTTAATTCTGTTGTGAATTAATGTCACTTAAATTTATTGCTGGTTCTTGATTCATGGGATGCTTATTATTTCAATGTAATAAAAAAATAGACTGTAGACTCTTTACATATTTTCTATCTGGGGTACTCCCACTGTACTGTTATAACCAATGCAAGTGTCACCTCACCTGAGATACCTTCTCTAGCTCCCTCAATCAGAGCAAGTGGATATCTTTTCCACTGCCTTTAGAACTTTAGAAAATATATACATGCATATACACTTATACATATACACATGTATGTGCTTGTATGTACATCCACTTATGTAAATATTTCAGTTATTCTTTTTATAGTAAGTTTTTTTTCATATTTGTGAATTTTCTTATAATCAATCATTTGTGTGAATTTTAACAACAACAAAGCCCTCTGTGATCAAACATATTTTAGGAAGACTTTAATCAAGGTGCAAATATCTTAAAATTGACATATTATAAATGGAAAATATATTATAAAAATTGAACAGCAGAGAAAAGAAAACAAACAAACAAAAACTAACAAAAAAAATGAATTTCCTTTGAGAGATCTCATATATAAGTTTGTACTATGTATAACAAACTGAACAACATACTCATTATCATATTTTTAGAATATTTCAGAATTAAGTTCCAGTGTATACTTACAGGATTACATTAAAGCACGATTCAGTAATCTAGGAAAAAAATTGAACTAAGCAACTTGATAATTCCAGAATAAGTGCTTAAGAATTACATGATTTCCAGAAGACAACTAAATAATCATTTTACATATATACGATACAGTTTTATATTTCTCTAAAGAAAACGAATTATATGACTTTCGATAAATGTATCTATTGGCTCTTAATTTACTCATTTTCTGAATCACCTGACTGTTAGATGTACACCCCAACTTTTGTTAAGCTATCAAATCCATTATAAGGCTTTGTTTGTTTACTTGCTTGTTTATATAAGCAGTGTTCTTTTACAGCGTTCTTGCTGAGTTCTAGCTTGTATTGTACTTTTGTTTCTTTAAGACTGACTCCACAAGAAAGCTAAAATTGAGTTATTTGTAATGACAAGGTGCTACTATTATAATAGAAGATTAAAGAAAAAAAAAGGACAGATCAAAGTCTTTCTAAGAGGAAAGTTCACTTTCTCTGAAATAGGAAGAAATATTATATGTTGGGGATGTGAAAGGTATTTTGATTAAAAACAAATATATGATTTTAGAAACATTCTTTGGTATTATTAAGTGTTTATATTCTTATTGATTTATTCAACTTCTATTTATTATCTACCGTATGCATGACACCATGTTAAATGTTGAAGTGGAGAGGGATGATAACAAAAGTTAACTGAGGCAAACAGAAATAAACAACGTACTGAAAACAATCCAGAAAATTTTCTGCCGAAAATTCTAAGGACATCTGGAAGAGGCGCTTACTTGCTCTGATTGAGGGTGCTGGAGAAAGCATTCAGATGAGGTGATACTTGTGCCGGTCAACAGTGCAGTGAGACTTCGCCAGGTGAAGAGGAAAGGTATTCCTTGAAGAAAGACTAGCAAGGACAGAGTGGGAAAAAGTAAATCAACAACAACAAAAATAAAATAGTGCAGTATGCAATGATAAGAATTTTCGAGATGGCTAAGTGTAAGATTTTGGGAGATGTGAAAAACAAAACAACTAGCAAAACGGATAAGACCAAATTGTATAAGATTTTAAGAATACTTAAGAAATGTGGACAGAGAGAATTTCTTGAAAGTTTTAAAATAGGTAACAGAGTCCATGTGCTCTAGTGAAACTCTACCAGAAGAATTTTGGGCAGTGAGTTTTTTCTTTTTCTTTTTCTTTTTGGTGGTGGTTGTTTTTGCTTCATAATTTCTAAAGAAAGTCACGAGGTATAGTAAAATATAATGTTTACAGTTAGAGTTCTCAGGGTAGGGTATGGGTCCCAGGCTTGGAGCCCCCAGGTCTGGGAGTAATCCAGGCTCAGTCTAGGATTAGGACCCCGGATTTAAAAGGTTACGTTAATGTAGTAGGGCGCCTGTGCCCAGCTCATGTAAGCATGATCCAGCTTATTGTATCACACATGTGTGGCAGAATGCCACTATTGTTCTCTGACATATATAAAGCCCATGCGGTCCCCTAACAGAGCAGAAGCGTGTTTCCTGCAATAGAAGTGTGCTCCTCGCAATAGAAGCGCGCTCCCTGCAATAAAGTTAGTGCCTGATGTTTCATTCTCATGTTGACTCCTCGTGCATTCTTTCAACAGGGCATCTCACCACCAAAACCTTCCCTTCTTGATCAGCTTGGCACTGACATAGGGTAAGAAGCTTTAGTAGTAGAATTATACAGTGTTCTATAGTACCATGCATTCCAATTATTGTGCTTTTTTCCCCCTTTGTGCTCTCTGCCAGTCACTTAATTTTGTGTTGTCTCCTGTGTTGTCTCTTCTTAAAGACACGTGGTAAAACTAATTCAAGCTAAGGTGTAGAGTCCCACTTAGAAAGAGAGCAAAGCCGAGCCCCACAGAATGACCCACAAATTATTTCCAAGGGCATTAGAAAATACTACTGAGGAGAAATAAAGTAGTCTCCATGCTAATTAATGATGTCCAAAGGGATTATGAACTACTTTTTGACTCAGCGGCATTACTTAATATACATTTCTACAGTGAGGCAGGAAGAGAGGTGTTCATTCTAAGAGATGTACTTGTGAACATATTCTTAGATCTTATACACTACTCCTGCTTGTCCTGCTCTCCCAATTCACTTGGCCACATAGTGCTTTTTGACACTACTGCCTACTGGGTACCAACCATTGCAGATTAGTCTGTAGATATGTTTTTTACTTCAGATGCTTGATTTTTCATTCATTGTTTACTTTGTTTCTTTCCATGTCCACTTACTCTCCTATCTATTTTCTCTAGCCTCTAAAAACTTGATAGCAAATTTATGATGATTAAAATATTGATTTTCCTTATTTCTTATATTTAAGTTACATATCACAACAAAGTGCTTTGGGAGCAGAGTGGAAGGTTATGTACATAAAGAAGTTTAGGGGCACTAAAGAGAGATTTTATGGAAAAGGTAACATTCAACCTGAATCAAACCTGTGGGTTAAATTATAAGGGGGCAAAAAGGAAGTTCTGACAAGAAGTTTGGAGCCAGTAGGATTAGGGATATTAAAGAATATCATAACTTTTAGTGGCTTCAAAATATCATAAAATGCAATAATCAACCAGTAAGCCATTGTCACAAGTTGGGTTGTCTGAAAGTAGATGCTGAAATGGAATTTGATGTACAGAATATTTATTAGGGATCAACACCTAATGGAAGAGGAGAGAAATAAGAACGAATACTGTCCCAGGAATAAAAAAGGATAAATATTTTAGAAATTTATGTAAGTCACTGTTAATAGATTACAAGAGACAAAAAATATGATTATCTCAATATTTACAGAAAAAAAGTACATGAAATAATTCAAGATAACAACATAAACCTCAGCAAACTGGAAACAGGAGACTTATTTAACCTGATAAAAACAAAAACAAAAAACAAAATAAACATCATACATAATGGCAAAATGTTTAAACCATTCTCTTTAAAATTGGGAACATGACAAGAATGCCCATGACCTTTGCTCTATTCAACATTGTTCTGGGATATCTAGGAACTATAGTAAGACAAGAAACAAGACTATGATGTATAAGAAACAAAGAGGAGGAAACAAAATCATAATTAACGATAGATGAAATAGTTGTCAACACAGAAACTAAAACCTGTATACAATTTTTTCAACTTCAAATAAAGTTTAGCAAGTTTGCTGGATATAAGAACATTACCTTATGATACACAGAAAACTTAAAGCCTCCAGCAAAAAAAGAGTTGTTAGAATCAATAAATAAATTTAGTAAAGTAGCAGGATACAAAATTAATAAACAGAAATCGGTCTCATTTCTATACACTAATAATGAATGATTGGAAGGAAAAATTAAGAAAATTCCATTTACAGTTGCATCAAAAAGAATAAAATATCTAGGAATAAATTTAACTAAGGAGGTAGGAGACTTATACTCTGAAAACTGTAAGACATTGAACAAAGCAATGAAAAAGAATACAAATAAGTGGAATGATAAACCATGCTCATGGTAAAATGTCATTAAAATGTTCATACCAACCATTTTGGATATATCTCCATGGGCAAGAGAAACAAAAGAAAAAATAAACATAGGACTACATGAAACTAAAAAGTTTTTGCACAGCAAAGGAAACTATCAACAAAACTAAAACACAACCTACTGAATAGGAGAAGATATCTGCCAATGATACATATGATAAGCAGTTAATATCCACAATATTAAAGAACTCATATAACTTAACACCAAAAAACCAACAACAATCCTAATAAAAATGGGCAGAGAATCTGAAAAGACATTTCTCCAAATAGGATGTACAGATGGCCAGTAAACATATGATAAGATGCTCAGTGTTGCTAATCATCAGGAAAATGCAAATTAAAACCATAATAAGATATCACCTCGCACCTGTCAGAATAGCGATCATCAATAAATCAACAAACAACAAGTGTTGGTGAGCATATGGAGAAAAGGAAATCCTTGTGCATTGTTGGTGGGATTGCAAATTGGTACAGCCAACACTGTGGAAAACAGAATGAAACTTTCTCAAAAAATTAAAAATAGAATTACCATATGACCCAGTAACTCCACTTTTGGATATTTACCTGAAGAAATCCAAAACACTATTTCGAAAAGACATATGTATGCCTATGTCCATAGCAGCATTATTTACAATAGCTAAGATATGGAAGCAACGTAGGTGTCCATTCAGACGAATTGATAAAAAAGATGTGAGAACACACACACACACACACACACACACACATATACACACACATCACACGATAGAATCTTACTCAGCAATAACAAAGAATGAAATCTTGCCATTTGTGACAACATGGATGGTCCTGGAGGGTACTGTGCTAAGTAAAATAAGTCAGAGAAAGACAAACACTGTATGATTTCACTTATGTGGAATCTAAAAAACAAAACAAAACCAAAACAAAACAAAACAAAAACTGACTTATAAAAGCAAACCAAACTAATGGCTGCCAGAGGGGGGATGAGTGAAAAAGATGAAGGGGAATATATAGTCAATCATATTGTGATAACTTTATGTGGTGACGGATGGTTACTATACTTATCATGGTGATCACATTGTAAGTTATATAAATGTGTAATCACTATATTGTACACCTGAAACTAATATAATATTGTATGCCAACTATACTTAAAAAAAAGAACATTACTTTAAAATCAATTGCATTTAGATATTATAGCTACAAATTATTAGGACATGTAAAGACATAATTTATAGAAATATATAATGCCTAATAATGAAACTTAAAAAACATGTTATGTCTTTCATGAAAGTGCATTTTATTTTTTTTTAGTGTCCTCTCTTTTTTTTAAAATTGTTTTTTGAGGTGACATTGGTTAATAAAATTATATAGATTTCAAGTGTACAATTCAATAAGAACTCATATATATTGCATTGTGTGTGAATTTTATCAAATTTTATTGAAATTAATGTATAATTAGTGCAAATGAATAGCAAGACATTATCAAATGAATAGCAATTTTCCCTAAATGCATCTATAAATTTAATATAATTCTAATAACAATAATAGTTATTTTTACTTAATACTGTCAAAAATATTTCAAAATGTATATGGAAGATATAGGGCAAGAAAGCCAAGAAAACAATATTTTAAAGATGTCAATTTTTCCAAAATAGATCTATAGATTCAATACAATTAAAGTAAAAATTGACAACTGGATTATAAAATTTATATGGAAATTTAAAACAACTATGAGAAATAAGAACAAAGTTGAAAAACTTACTCTGATTTTAAGACTTACAATAATCAAGTTAGTGTGAATTATGTGTAAAGTTGGACATGTAAACAGAATAGAGAGTGCAGAATTAGATTCACATATAAAATGGTCTGCTGATTTTCAACAAATGTGCCAAAGTTGTTCAGAGGGAAAGATGTATTTTCAATAAATGGTGCTGGAACAATTAGATATACACATGCAATAAAATAAACTTTGACTTTTATCTCAGCATATATCGTGGTAACCTTAGACTGATTCATAGGCTTAAACATAAGAGCTAAAACTATAAAAGTTGCAGGAAAAAAATATGAGAACATCTTTGTAGTTCTGGGTTATGTAGAACACAAAAAATTGATACATTAGATTTTGTTAAATTTAAAAGCGTTTGCTCTTCAAAATACACTGTTAAAGAAATGAAAATGCAAGTCATAGACCGAGAGAAAATATCTGTAAAATATATATTGAATAAAAGACTTGTATTCTAAATATACAAAGAAGATAACTCAACAGTAGAAGAAAAAATCCACTAAGGAAATTGGCAAAATATTTGTATAGAAACTTCACCATAGTAGAAATATGAATGGCAAATAAGCCTGGTTGTTTTAGAGTCTGTGAAATACCAATGTTTTTAATTTTTGAAGTGTAAGTGTGGTGGAAGAGGTATGCCTGGGTGTGAATCTGCACAGGTGTCTTGCAGCAGTGCGGGAGAAGAGCCATGGAGAGGGAGGTGGAGCCCTAAGCGTAGTGGGCTCAGGTCCAATACAAAGACAAGCAGTCTGATAAAGGCCTGTAATTTCAGATGAACAATGAAGGAGGGAAAGGGGTTTGTTACAGAAATAGGAGGAACTGCGAAAAGTATTGGAATGTATACAACCTGACGGCTCAGTCAGAAGCAGAAGAGCCACAAAGTATCAGTTACGCTGGAAGGGAAATTCTGAACCTCCGACTTCAGCTTTGACAGAGGCATTTTTCCTCCTCCCAGGTTAAAATGTAGATAAGCCTTTCCCCTTTCAGAGATACCTGAGTAATGATGGTGAAGTGACTGTAAATATATTAAAAGATTTCCTAATTTTCCACATCATTGACAGATTATAGTGACTTTATTACCACATTTACTTTTACCGTTATAACTGTAATTTTCTAGAGGCATCTAATATGCCCCATATGATGCAAATGGATTGCTCATTTTGTAATAGATTTTTAGCCTACATGCAAAATAAACACAAGAAAAATATTTGCCTAAAAAATCTAAAATAAAAATGGCAGTCAACAATATTTAGCTTAAAAATTATGCTATATTCTTATTTTTATCATATTTACTTTCATTACAAAATTGATCAATAATTTTCAATTTTTTATTATGCATGTATATATGAATATATTTTTGAATACCAAATTTTTTTCATACTTTTTTAACTTATTTACATAAATCACCAAAAATTAATTATCAGTGTGTGTAAAGGTGTAATTCAATATGTAGTGGGAGAAATGGGTATGCAGCTGAAAATCTTTCTTGTGGGTGACATTATGTATGGTATCTGGATATAAATGTGGTCCCCAGAAGTTTTTCTGCATTGGTTGAATACAACTAAGGACTTGCTCTACTACCTTACATACCCTGTACTGGTAGATACATAAACGTCTGGTTTGAATCAGGACAGATTGAATGGAATTTGTTTTAGGTTTTGTATAATTTCTCCAGCATAAGTCATCTGTTTTTCAGCTTGGTCATACATGAATATGCAGAACTATTTAAGTATTTCATTTTGAAATACATTAAATGCTTCTATATGACATCAATGCCTAATCTCTCTGAACATTTGATTAATTTTATAATAAATTAGGCTGATGAAAGTACAAAGAAATAATAATAAGCATAGTCTCAATGGATCATGATTTTCCACAAAAGAAAATAAAATGTGTAGTTGTCCGTTTAAAACTCAGTGAGAGCATAGTATAATAATTTTACTCTTCTTAAAATGGTACAATTTTTGATACCTTTATTTACTTGTTCATTTGATATAGCAAAATTTTACCTCATAAAAATTTGCTTCACACCCATCGGGATGATGAATAACCTGTAAGCACTGTTTTATGCAGCTCTGTCTGGCGCTGCTGTCATTTACATGCACAGACAGCAGGGAAAAGCATGCAATATGCAGCAGCCCCGCTCGATCGCTATTACTCCCGTTTTCCTTCTTTATCTGTGGAAATCTGCATGCATGTATGAAGCCAAGTGTAGCCATAACTACAGCAGGCCCCTGGGATTCTTTCCTAATAATAAGAAACTTGACCCCCTCCACCAAGCCTAAAGTGGGTAGGGCTGGGCTGTTCCTTTGTGCTCGGTAGCTAAGCTGTGGAATGTGGGTTCCCTAAGAGCGCTATCATGACAATAAGCTGTTCTTCAGTCATATGGGAATTTCTAAACCTGGACTTGAAAGAACTTTCGATATCTTCAGACTAAAATCTCTTCTATGTTCATATTCTCTCTTTTTATATTTTCAAATGTAAAAAAAGTAACATTCTGATCCAAAGTTTCCAATTACTAAAGAATTCATATAATGATATTGGATTGACCTCTAAATGAAAGTCAAGGCTGGGTATTATCACCCCCTGACTTGCTTATAGAGTAGAATATGTACCCAATGAGATTTTTAATTGTATAGGTCTTGTCAGTAGCTTTACAGGACTAATAGCCTTGAGATGTTCAAGGCTTAGAATATTTTAAAAATTAACAAAGTTTAGAATGAGGATAGCCAGAACATCCCTGCTCTTTTACTCTTTTTAGTTATGCCGACCACTTTCCTTGGTTACAAGCACCCAGAAAGTGTATTTCTCTCCTGAATAGTTAGGCATCTGTGTTAGAAATGAAAAATAAAAAAACCATGTTTGTATAATGTGTGATCCTTGTATTTTAAGTGAGAATAAATTTACCAACTAAAGATGCTCATTCCTATGCCCACTGAGATGGTGCATTTAAGTGTACCCATGACATGTAATGGGCAGTGGCAATGATGTGAGGCCAGTTTGGTAGCTGGAGATTTGCATAGAGCACCTGGGTCAAAGGGCTCTCACACTTTCACATATTTCCCCAGTTCTCCAGCTCAGTTCAGGGCCCTTTACTCTAGCTGGTCCAACACTGAACATGAATTGACTCTATGCAAGAAGCAGTAGACACAGAGGTAAATCTAACCCAATCCATGACTTCAAGAGAATTACAGCAGAAGCAAGCATTCACAGAAGTAATTGTAATCAGTCTAATATAATGCATGTCTTAAAAGAGGTGTGCCTTCAATACCAAAGAAGCTTAAAGAAAGAATCTCATTTTCAGGTTAGGCAATAACGAGAAAGCTACCTGGAAGAAGAGACTTTTAGACTTTGAAACTTGGGTATACTCTAATGGGCAGAGAAGCACAGGGGCATTTGAGACAGACAGAATGCCATTAGCTAATGGGGTGGAGGAATGTTTAGGGCTAAAGTGAGTAATCCAATTTGGCTGATGAATAGGGCAAAATATAAGGTAGACTAACATGAATAACCTTGAAATTCCAGATCTGAATAAATTGTTGAGGAACAGGGAAAGATATGTGAGCTGAAGTGTGATGTAACAGTTTTTTTTTTTAGAAAACTCAACAGAAGATGATTTTAACATGGGTGAGCAGTTAAGAGACTAGAAATGAGGAGGCCTGGTAAAAGATGAAAAGTGAGAAGGAGAATTATAAGAATGATGCACAGTTAGATAGCCTAACGAACTTAATCAATTAATTATTGCTGGGCACTGGGGGTATGATGTTGAGCAACAATAGCCATATTATAATCTAATACAGTGAGAGAAATTAATCAAGTAATCACATTCATTTGAGCAGAATCATGACAGTGATAAATACCTGACAGAAGAAATTTGGCTCTAGGAGAAGTGATTGACAATATTATGAGTCCCAGACAACACTCTGTTAAGAAATTTGGGTTTTGTCTTTTGGACAATAAAAAAAACCACTGAACATTTTTGATCAGAAACTAAGATTAAGAAAGTAGCCTTTTTTATAGTTCTGATCAATGTGTTCTTCTTTCTAGAGATGGGGCATTACATCATATATACCATGAAATTCTGGAAATTTAATCAAAGATGATAAATAGTACGTATGCCTTTTTCACCTTGAGTCAATGTCCAGTGGTTACTTAAATATATTTTTTTAAAAGAATGCTTCTATTAAAACTTCAATAATTCATTCATAACATTATAGAAACTATACTTATGCTGTAGCACCTTGGATAATTAGTGGATTCTGCCTTTCTGACTGAGATGTCTCACTTCTAATGAACTTCCAATCCTCTCAGGTGAGGGTATGTGTGGGGAGGGTGGGCAAAATGTAAGGATGGCATCTCTAGGAACTGGATTTTGTGTACTTTTACCTCTAACCCTCAAAATTTGTGATGACTGCCTTGAATTGCATGTGGATTCAAGATTCAGAAAAGATACACTTTTCATGATGTAGTTTTACCCAGAGAGAGACATGAAACACACTGCAATGCTTTTCATGGAAGTTAATAAAGCCAAATTTCCTTCTTTTATCATTCTATTTATTTTAAACCATGTTATGATTAAAAATACTAGACTGTTGGAAGGGTTTCCATACTCTGAAATACTTTGTTATTTAAATGGCAAAATGACTTTTTCCTTCTTTTCTAATTTTTTCCTTTCTTATCCTTCCCTCCCTCCCTCCCTCCCTCCCTCCCTCCCTCCCTTCCTCCCTTCCTTCCTTCCTTCCCTCCCTCCCTCCCTCCCTCCCTCCCTCCCTTCCTCCCTTCCTTCCTTCCTTCCTTCTTTCCTTCCTTCCTTCCTTCCCTTCTCTCTTTCTTTTCCTCTTTCTCTCTCCCTTCCTTTTTCCTTCTTTTTCCCTGAAATAGCAATATGTACCACAGACTAGTGGTGGAAGTAATTTTGTCTAGGGATCTCATCTGGCTTCCCTATAAAAGGGATTGTTCTCACAGGTTGTTGTATGATGTGGTAGAGGAAACATTTGATCTGAGTCAGATGTGGAAACCGAGTGTATGTGTAGTTTGGGGAATCTCTCTGTGTCCCAGGGTCTCCCTTTGTTAATTAGGTGACAGTGCTAGAAAAGAGGCCACACTCATTTTTCGATAATGGCTCTTCTTCATGTACCTCTTTCACCTGCTTCCTCCTCATCCCTGCTTCTCCTTTCTTGTCTCTCTTCTTCTTCTTCTCCTCACCTACTGCTTCCTCTAAAGTCCCCAGTAAGTCCCCAGTGAGGGTAGGTTATAGGGTAAGGTGATGGTGAAGGACAGGGTCATCTCTATAAATGAAGGGGAGCAGCACTCAGCAATGCTTTGGCCAAGTTCCAATTCGTTCTTAGACCAAAGAGCTGCGTCATCTACATTTCTTGTTATCAGGGTGAAATAAAGCAATTGTGTTTTCCTATGAAAGATGCTAGCATTTCCTAAATCTTCATCTATTTTGTTGAGAGTCACATTTTATACCTCTTACCACTAAACCATTAAAGATATGGTTTAAGAATATCAGCTTAAACTTTCAAATAGAAAAAGTATCATATTTATGATTGTGAAATGTTGTGGATATGGCTATCTACAGGGAAATGATGATTTATTCTAGTTATTGAATACTATTGATTGAACATTAGAGTGGCCACTTTCTACAGTTCTGTGAATTAATAACAATAAAATATCACAAAGGGAGCAAATTTTAAAAAGTTAATAGCTATGATTTTGTAAAATATTTTGCTGTTTTTTTTCTTAATTAAAACAAATATACACCCACAGACTCCTCACATCAGTTCATTCCTCTCTTCTGAGAGAAAGGACCATGACACTGACACTGGATAACCTGAGATTCTCAACTTGAGTATACTTGATATCTGTTTATTATGTAGATTTTAACATGTCAAGGGAAACAGGATTCTTATGACCAGTGAGAAATGTGTAGTTTCAACTAAGTGCACAATTTGGAAAGAATTAGGTAGACAGCAAGACTTTTATTATTATTATAAACATAGTAATTAAATGTATACTTTCTTTAACAGAACTTAATATGCCAATTCTGAAGTAATTTAATTGAAGTAATGTATATTTCGAGCACTGGTTAAGTGACATATTTTCTAAGACTTCAAAATCATTTTAAGCATGTGTCCTTTTTATAGATGTATAATGAATATAAAATAGAGCTTGACCTCCTAAGTCTTAGAAAATGTGCATTTCTTAGAATTATATAAAACGTGAATTCTTCTAAATAGTCCAGAAATTTAAGCTATCTTCGCTGAACATTAGGATTTTTTTTTCACTTTCTGGAGACAGGTATAATGCCATCTGAGGGTATTGCCACTTTTTAAAAGCAACATAGTAAACAATATCATTTAATTATTTAATATTAAGCAGTAAGTATAAATATGCCAGAGGAGGTAATAGAAATATTTCCAAAAATCTCTCATTAGTGAAAAAGCTTCATATGTTCGATAGTCTTTTTAAATTTAAAAATGTAAACTTCACAAACCCAATACAAGCTGTTCTGTACTAAATAATGTGCTAGCTGCACAGTCAGACGTGAGAATGAGTTAGATACTTCTTTGCTGGTTCATTTTATGTTAGATCTCACTTGCAAAGTCCTTCTTGCTTCGTGCAAGGACTTGTCCCCAACAAAATAAAAAATGTGACCCCCAATGCCATTTGACTGAACGATTACTAAAATCTGACTAAAAAAATATTTTCCCTCATTAGATGCTTGGCAGAGCTTTGCTCATTTTCAAAGTTTGTCAGTCTCTAAACTGTGGGTCAGAGCTCAAGCTAATGAAAATCTGCGAAGGAAAAGATTTTGCAGATTTACATGTGGAATCCTTGATTCTCTTTTTCAGAAGTGATACAAAAATACAAAAGCATTTTCTCTGGAGGCACAGCTGCAGATACTCCTCCTGTGTTGCCAGTATCACCCAGGTGGCTTGTCATTAGGTGGCTGCTCAGGCTCTGAAGTATGGATGTGAAGACTCTGAGGTCTCTCTGTGGTCTCTGTGAGGCACTGGGAGGCCTCCATGTGGACTGTGGTGTGGATCTGTGTGTGTCTCTGCTGAGACCTCTGACCTCTGAAAGAAGTCTTTGTACGAGGTTCCTGTGGGAGGTCCTTGCATGAGGTCTGTGTGGATCTCTGTCACAGGTCTTTGTGGGTGGTCACGATTTGGTTCTCTGTCAGAGGTCTCTGTCACAGGTCTCTCTGTTAGAGGTCTCTCTGTGTGGGTCTCTCCATGTGGGTCAGTGTAAATCTTCACTTCTTTAAAATGACTATTTCTCCTGTTTCTCTGTGATTCAAACTGGCTTTTGCTCACTTGCTTCTTTTCTTTATCCTTCTGCATAGTGCACGACCACTCCCTTAATCATTAAGCCCCTAGGTCAGCATCAAACAGTCTTTGAAATAAAGCCTCTGGTCTGTTGACCACAGAAACTAAAGTAACATCTTGCAGCTCCACACCCATGAAGGTGGAATGACCCTACCAGCATCCCCTTGAAACCAGACAGAACTATCAGGACCAGAGGCAATGATCAACTACCTCCTACCAATGAAGAGAGCCCATGACCCCTTAGTTACTGAGTTTTTCCCTATATAATCCATCCTGTAGAGGCCATCGGGGAGCCAGGTCTTTACGAGCTAGCTCACCTGTGTCTCCGGGCTTGGTGTCATTTCCTTAAATAAACCTCTACTTTCTTTGCAGCAACCCGTCTGTGTCTTTTGGCTTTGATGCGTGCAGTTGAAATGAACCCCCTAAGTTTGGTAACAGGTCTCTGTGTGAGAAATTACTATGTGAGTTCTCTGTGGGTCTCTGTCACAAATCTCTGTGTGAATCTCTCTGTGGGGGGCTCTCCATGGCTGGTCTTCCTGTATCTTATGGCAGGAGAGGAGCAAAGGGACTTGACTTGCTCCTTGTTTCTTGCTGTTCAGTCAGCATCCCTGTCTGTCTGTGGCACATCTCCTAACAGGAGTGTAGGGTTCATATCCAGCTCTCCCCACTCTCAGAACTTACCTTTTGGACCCCTGCGAGGACCCGGCATCAGCTAGGATCAGGGCCCCTGTTCTGTGCTGCACCCTCCTGAGCTCCTGAGGGCCGAGGGGTGCTCTCTGCCCTGGGTCCCACCTTCCCACACATCTTGGCTGTGCTGTCACTGCTGCATTCACCCTGGAGGTGACTCAAGTTTGGGGTCCAGAATCAAGACCTGGGTCCAGGGAGAGATGGCATGAGCAGACCTGTCTCCACTCTGCCCCTCCACCCTGATCCTGGTCCTACATGTTGGGGTCCTGATAGGCATGGGAGCAGGACCATTCCTGCTGTCATCAGATCAGGGTTGTCCCTGGAGCAGGAGTCTCACCATGACAAGAACATCCCTGGAGCTGGGTCTACTGTGCGCCCTGATTGACACAAAGCTCTGAATCACTCCAGAGGAATTGCTCCTGGTCTCCTAGCTTTTTTTATTTGGCCTGGCCTGGGGAAGAGGCCAGCTGGGCTGGAGCAGAGGGCAGGGGGCCTCTCCTGGACTGCACCTGCATTCTGGACATGTCACTTAGGCTTGCTCTGTCACAAATCATGTCTGATGGCCTCTTCTCCCTCAAGGCTCTGGGGTAAGCAAGGCAAGCCAGGCAAGACTTACTACATGATCCCAGGCCAGTCTCTCAGTCTTTTAAGTTCCACTTGTCCCCTAGGAGCCGTCCTTGGGCCACACGTGTAAATAAAAGTCAAAGACTACGTCCTGAGGTCCTCAGTCCTGTGTAAACTGATGAAATATATTGTGGAGAAGTCAACCTTTTCTGCTTGAAGGCTCTGCTGTCTCTGTGAGCCTGGTCTTCTGAGTAGCCGCTATAGGTGGCTTCTCTCATCTTGGCTTTTAGAGCTAGAATGGGATGGACATCCTGGAGTGGGGCCCGCATGAGCTACTGGACCCCTAACTTCTCCTCCCCTCTGGGCCTGTAGATAATAGTGGGATGTCAAGAGCTCGTTGGTCACTGTACAATTTATGGGCATGTCATGTCACTTTGCCTCTTTCTCCCTAATCTCAGTGTCCCACCATCATGTAATGACTGCACACAGTCACATCCTGCTCAATTCTCTGAAAGGGGACTGTGGGCACCCATGAGCAGGCTTGCATACCCTTAGAGCTAGAGTCACTGTCCTTGTCCTCGCTGCTGTTCCAGAGAATGAGAAAGGCAGAGAGAGGGTGACACCGAACTAAGATAAGTTTGTTGGCTCATCTAAATTCAAACTTCATCAGGGAGAGAAGGAGCTCACAGGGGCATGTGTCATTTATTCCCATTAAGAGATCCAGGGAGAGATTCCTCCCACCTCTGGACTCAGAGCTAGCATCACCCGCAAACTCCCTTCCCTACTCTGTGACACTTCCTGGAGACTGGGAGAATTCCAGCCTTTGCAAACCCATCTCCTATAGCTAACAAGTTTCTCTATAGCGAAAGCAGGAGAGGATGGGTTGAGCCAGATCCTGGGATGGGATCTTATAGTTTCACTCATCTTTGCAAGACCTGAATGCTTTTGTTTGTTCTCGTAATGATGGTATCATGGAAACAAGATGCAATGAGGGAATGGGGTGAAGGTCAGTATGCCACGCTGTAGTCACCCTCCCTTCATGGTCCTGTCCCTTCTGGAAGCCAAAGCAAGAACTCAGGATAAACAGACCCTGATCCCTTCTCTTCCCTCTGTAGGGCACAGACAGAGACCATCAGCTCTCATGAGAAAAAAACATGTATTTTGGAAAACAATAAGAATAGTGGAAGGAAGAAGCCATTAGCACATAGAAGATGTGCTAACATGAGAGAAAACAGGTTTTCTCTGCATGTTCTGAATTGTTTCTTGGAGAAAAATTTTCTTATCAGGAAGGTTGTGCGCATACTCTGGTTGACCAGAGGAGAGACATTTTTGAAGATAGCCTGTTGGGTAATGGTGAAGGTGGTCTGAGGCCTCTGCTACTCTTGGCCCATGCTGGCAGGGTTTCCCTGGGGACCCTGGCTCCATGGGTGGGAAGGCCCACTTATTGTCCCTGTCTCCAGTCCACTTGCTCTTGTTAGGAGAGTTGTGTCCATTGGGGGTGACTTGGTGATCATAAGCCATTTTTCTCATCACTCTTCTCTGCTCTGGGGAGGAGAGAACTCTGTGGTAGGAAGAACACCCACCTACTGGGGCCTGGAATTGTTTTTTGTGCTGATTTAACTCTGAGGAAGGAAGTCCTTGGTGAAGTCCCAGTTTCTCCACCAGGATCTGTCCAACAGCTGTCACAATATCCTGAGCTTCCATAGGCCTGTTGTCTATAATGAATTTGCTTTTGACTGGTTCACAGCTCTGGGCAATGGCTGATGCGGGCTGGTCTTTTAGAAGGGGATCTTCCAGTTCTTTGACTATATTGGTGTTAAGATACTGCAGAGAGTGCCTCATCCTTTTTCTAGAGTGGTTTTCTAGAAAAACCTGTTCCTTCTCTGGCAGGAGTTTGAGGTATTTGTTCCTAAGTATGTCTTCCATTCCCTTGACCTGGGGAGCATTGCTCATCCCACTGGCTTGGGAGGTCCTCAGTTCTGCCAACCCTTCTTTGTGCTCTCCTGGGTTGGGCTTCCTATTGTACTCTCTCTCATCAATGGGGACAAACATCTTGCTCTGGCTATTATATGGGTCCTTAACTTTTGGTATCCTGGGCTCCTGCTGATTCTGGCTCCTCTGTCCATTCAATATGAGGTCATATGGCACTTGGGTAGCTGGTGTGTCCCCACTGATCTGTTCCCCGTGGTAACTGGACAGTGACATGTGAGAAGCTAAGATGTCTGCAGCAAGGAGCACATCAGTATGAGTGTCTTGGAAGAGCACACTGGTGGCACAGTCTTGGAGGAGCGTGCCAGTGGCATAGTCTTGAAGGAGGACATCAGTGTGACCGTCTTGAAGGAGCATGCCAGTAGCATGGCCTTGAGGCTGGTTATCTGACTCCATCTTCCTTCGGAGCTCAAACTTCCTAGCAATCTTTGTTTTAACATATGACTCTTCTGGATCCTGGGCAACCGACTTTGTAGGAGGTAAATGGCTTTTACTGGGCCCTGGAGACCCTAATCTCCTCAGATCCGTATTAATGGTTTGGGAGTTGGCTGGAACACTGGGTCTTACAATGACTTCCCAAGTAGGAGTCTCCTCAGCTTCCACTGTCTCCTTGGTCTCTTCAGCCTCTGAAGATTTGGACCCTAAGTTCATTTCCATTATTGCTATCTTATGGCAGGGGTGTCCTGAGGCCTGACCTCCTCTCTCCTCCCTTGGCTCATTTCTGGTTACCGCTGAACTTGGACTCGGCTCTTGGTTCCTTTTCTCAACCCCCACGACGGCTCCAATCTGCTGGGTTCTGTACATGAGGCTGAGCGTGAGGGACTGAGAAGGTAGCCTTCCCTTTTGTCTAGTCAGAAGGCCCTGTGTGGGCCCATGGCCATCGCCAGCTGGGGTCTCTTCCAGTACCCTCTGGATTTCCTCACAAGCAGGTGAGGGGGCAAGAAGACGACTTGCTGAGGTGGGAAATGACTCTTTTGTGTTTACTTTCTCTCTCAGAATGGGCTGAGGAGGTTTTCCCAAGACCTTAGTGAACTTGGTTTTTGAGTAGGTCCCGGATACACAGGTGGCTGAGGGGGGCGGGGGGGATTGTGGAAGGGGAAACTGTTGAGCCTCACTTAGCTTCAGATTTATGGACTCAAAGGCCTGGAGGGGTAGGCCCCACCTCTTCCTCACACGAAACCGTATAATGTGTGCTTCCAGCACCTGTCGAATGTGTGGACTGAGGATGGAAATCTCACAGGTGGTGTTTACGCAGCAATCCCGACCCTTCAAAGATGCTTGATTTCTGGTTTCCATGTGAGTGTGACACTTGAGAAAAGCATTGCTGGTGGCAAGCCAGGACCGACGTACACTCACAGGGATCAAACCCTGGTTGATCTGCTCTGACTTCCTAACCAAGTGTGCTTTCAAGATTTCTTCTAGATGTTTCTTACCTGGGCCCCTGGGTAAGCAACTTCCTAAGATGCTCTCTGAGGGCTTCAAGTATCTTTTCAATTCCTTCTTGGAGTTCATTCTCAGAATCTTCATTGGGAAGCTGGCTGAGCCTCTAGAGGGATCTTTCTGGATCCTCCTCATACGTTTCTGTAGACCCCTGCTGAAGTCCTCAGCTAGCTGTAATGTTAACATACCCTTCTTATGGGATCTTCTAGTGTACCTGGACTTTATCTTCTGTGAGTGGTTGCTCTCACCTGTAAATGCAGAGAACTGCAAGGGCCCCTGCTTTTCCTGTGCCTGACACAATCCTGGGGATTGGCCCTGAGCCTGCATCAGTTCCAGAGACCCTTGGATCCTGAAGTGCAGACCATCCAGGTGTTCATCTTTGATGAGCCTCTTTTGAATATGTTGCTTCTCAAGATTAGGGCTGATAAAGTCCCTATGAAGAATGGAATCTGACCTGTGGGAGGCTCCACTGTCCTGGGAAAGGTTGGGAGTGAGTTGGCTGAAGACTTCCTGAGATCTTTTGGCAGCAAAAGGTAAAGCTCTCTTCTTTTTCAGTTGCTTCTGCAACAAAGGCCAATCTAAATGTTGAATTTCAGTTGGGATGAAAGATTGTGCCTTATTCTGGAGTATCTGGCAGGATACCCCAGAGGGCCTTAACTTGGGCAGAGAAGAAGGTAATTGGATTGGGAGGGAGGAGGTGAAATGGGTCTGGGTCTGGATCTGAGCCAGAGGTTGGAGCTGGGACTGGGTCAAATTTCCAGTCAAAGTTTGGGTTTGGGCCCCAGGGAGGGGCAAGGGTGAGGCCTGGGAAAGCCCTGAAGGTGTTCCAGGCTGAACTGGAACTGAAAAGCAGTTAGAGATTCCATTGAATAAAACAAAAGGAACCTGTAGGTGAGAGGAGCTCCTAGGCACCCAGGCAGTAGCCACCAAGGACTCGCTGTGCAGAGAGGGAAGACCCCAGAAGAGTTGGCTGCATTTCTGCTGTATATCGTCCCCCAAGAAATTGGAATGTGAGAGCTGCTGAGGACCGGGCACCTGCTCTGCTTTGTCCTTCATGCCCCAGAAGGATTGAGGGGTTGTGATGTCCTGCTCAGAATCCAGAGATTTCCACATATTCCCCAAAGAGTTCAGGTGGCAGTCTGAGCTCACTTGTTTTGAAAATGACCCACCCTTTTCCTTCTCTTTCCAAATCTTCACTTCTACTCTCTTGGTGATCAGTATCTCCAACAGCTTCTGGACATCGGGGTTGACAAATGAAGGATTAGTAGTCTCTACTTGCCTATCTGTGAGGTCTCCCCAAAATGATGCCTCTTGTGGGTGACAAGACAGGTGCCCTTGCTGGGACTTATGCTGCAATGAGGTGGGGAAGAACAAGGCCTTGGTAGTCGCCCACCACCAGGACAGGCACTTCATGGGACAACTTGAGCCACCAAGGGCTGAGATGGCTGGAATGGGGGATGCCAGAGAAGAGTTACCTGGAGGTGAGCTCTTTGTGACAGTGCCCAGTGGGATTCTACTCAAGTCAGATTGGTCTTTTTGATGTTCTGCTGACAGGGTGGAGGCCAGAGATAGAGGACGCAGGGTCAGAGGAGCTGGAGAAGTTGATGAGGACATGGCAGGAGTAGCATCTTCCACAGGCTCCCCACAGGGCTGGTGAGCTCCCGTAGGCTTTGCTTTGCACACTTTGCCAGAGAGGTCTTGACATGAGCGCTGACGAAAGCTGCTTTTGTCCGAGAGCCTCTTGAGATGGCTGCAGGAGACAAAGGCACAGGCAACATCCAGGAGCAGGTGGGGTTAGGAAGGCAGGATGGGTAGGGCAAGTTGGGCAGGCCAATGGGGGTGGGGACTTGGGGCCCAGAGTCCTCTCTAGTCCCCATGCTGACTTCAGAGTGCTCCTGCTATCCCTTATCCCAGGGTTATAGCCACGCTCCATTCCCATGCCCCTCCCCTCTTTAGAATAGTCCAAGGTGGCCTGCAGCCATGGGATCTCATCATAGGCTCAGGAGAAAGGCAGACACAGGAGAAAAGAGGAAAATTTTTTACCTTTGCAGAAGAGAAATCAGGCTCTGAGCCTCTTCCAGTTCTTGCAGGCAATCTCTGCAAGCTAGAAATCAAGAGACTCGGTCACGTGGTCAAGGCAGGGCCTGGGAGTCTTATAGGAGGCTAGGGCAATGGCCCTTTAGGGAAAATGCCTGAAAGGGAAAACTCTGGAGCTCAAGCATCTGCGTCTAAGGACACATGATTCCTGACAGTGGTGGCAAGGCTCAAGAAGGGTAGAGTGTTGGCATTTACTAAGTGCTTCCACATCCATTACCCACTGCAGACCTTACAACTACTCCATGGGGGGAGGAAAGTCAGAGGGCACCTCACAGAAGGATCTGAGTGAAGGTAAACAACTTGTCTATAGTTGGACCTGGAGGTCTCCCACCCTTATGACAGCCCAAATGCCCCTGCTGGGTGACACCCATTTCCAGGCCTTAGAGGCTTCAAGGCTTTGTTCTGAGCATAGAATCTGGGAAGTATCTGGGTTCTGATCTCCTTTCCAGGAGCCTCCCTGAGGGTTCTGTTTTCTGAGTTTTGGGTGTTGCTGGTGTCCTTGGAGACCTGGAGCTGGGCCCTCAGGGACAAGAGAGGTGGAGGTGAACCTTTGGGAGCGGGGCTGAGGGGCAGAAGCTCACCTTTCAATGTTCTCCTTTTCTTCCTGCTCCTGCGCCACTTCGGCTCCACTGGACACTGAGAGACAAGAAAAAACAAGGGGGCTGGGACTTCATTCTCACTCTCCTCTCTCTAGATGAGCTGCAGATGTTCAATGTGAGTAATATGACTTTCCACTTAACTAATGGGACTCTGTGCTTTTCTCCCTTTATTTTTAAAGTGGATAAAAATATTTCTGTTTTTATTTGAAAAACATAAAGAAGGATTTTCTATATGAGACCCATCAATGATTTCTTCCATCACTGTTCCTCTGCTCAAGAAACACAGACATTCTCAGACCTACAGGCCCCTCTGAGCTCCGTCAGGTAGGACTCTGCTTTCTGAGGCCAGAGCCTCACTCCAGCCTCTGCTCAGAAGTGCTTAGGGGCTCCGCATGACCCTGACAGAGGAGAGGCTTGACCCAGACATCTGCCATGGGAAGGCAGCTGGTGAACCAGTTATGCACAGGGGCCTGTCTACCTGCAGAGATCTAACTCTTACTTAGTATCCATCCAGTCCTTGGCCACTGGTCACTGCATCTAGGACTGTGACCTGGAGCCCTCCGACACACTTGGACTCACAGTCTGAGATCTTTGGATAGAAATCCTCGTGCCCACTCTAACCCCTGCCTGGCCTGGGTTGTTCCTAGGATGATGACGATCTATTATTTCCAAGAATTCTCATCTTAGGAGTCTCTCTAGGTGATTTAGAAAAGGGGAAATATAAATAAGAAAAAAGAAAATCTCTGTTGGGTCTAGGCCAAAAGTTCCTTACCTTCTTGATGTTTCTTTGTTTCCTAGGTGGTGATAAAGATAGTTTATTCTCCAATAAGGGAAATAGCAGGAGGAAGAGCCCCAGTCCACACAAGAGGGCAAGGATGGTATCAGTTACCCAGGGAGCAAAACCAGAGCTCAACCAGGTAGCAATAACACTTTTCAGAAAAGAGAGGTAATTCTCCATCATCTGAATCGCACTGTTGCCATCAAGCAACTGAGCATTGGGAGTGGCTTGTGGACTAGAGGCCCAGACCCGCATCACAGAGCTGTAGTCAGGTCACAAAGGGCTCTTGAGTGAGGGGGAGGTGACAGAGGGGAGCAGGCTGGATCATAGCCCCTCCCTTTATCCATTCAGGCTCCTTCCCTCAACTCTCCTGGACTTTCTAGACCTTTATCAATTTTTTATTCATTCCACCTGGAAGCCAAGTATTACCTGGTTTCTGTTTCTCTTGGAGATCTTGGCTTGAACCCACCAATTTCATAGTCTTTGAAAGTTTGAAGGTCTCAGAAATTTTGGCTATTTCACAGAATACTCTCAGTATCTTTTGTCCTCAATTCCATGTTTTTCACCTCACATTTATTTTTTTTGTGAGAACATTTTTTTACTCTCAGTAAATTTCATTTTTACAATACAGTGTTATCAACTATAGTCACCATGTTATGTTAGATCCTCACATCTTCATCTTTTATCTGAAAGTTTGTGCTCACGAGCCTTTTTCTATTTCTACCAACCTTTTACTCTTTTTATGAATTTATCTTTTTATTTATTTATTTATTTATTTATTTATTTATTTATTTAATTTTTAAGATTCCACATATAAATGACAATACATTGTATTAGTCTTTCTCTGTCTGGCTTATTTCACTTAGCATAATGCCTTTCAGTTTCATCCATGTTGTTGCAAATCTCAACATATTTTTCCCACGTAATAAGTTTTTTACTTTTATCAACCCCGAAGTAAAACTTTATTTTATACTTATTTAATTTTGACAATTTAAGTTGTCATTTTTTAATCAATCTTTACCATCTTCATAACATAAAATTTATACTAATGATTTATTATTTAAGTCACAAAAAATAAGTATAATAAAAATATAAACAATTCAACCTCCAAATGGTATATTTTATATTAGTAGCATTTATACTTCTGGAGTTAGAAAAGCTTCACAAAGACTTATGTAACATAATATACACAGATATGTACACATGCATACACATATATGTACACACATACATATAAGTACACATGCATACACAAACACATTTTGACAGACAGTATTTTCAAATTCAAGAGTTAAGCATATCCTTATTTTCTTTTAATCTTTTATATGTTGTCAACCTTATTTTTCTTACTCTGTCCCAAATAGACAGTCTCCATTCTCCAGAGTTTAGAAACATGTGTGGTACACTCAGAAGCCAGGAATGGGTTAGTTGAACTAAAATTCTGATCTTTGGAGTGGATATTGGGACCAGAGGACCAAGGCCTGGGTTTGAGTCTAGTCTTAAGCAATCTTTTCTGATATCTCTAGTATGTTCTACATTCATTCTCTTTTTGGAAGGATGCCTTGCCTTTCCTTTCCTGCCTCCTGCGGACCTCTGGAACCTCAACTCTTGCCTATACTTTATGGAGAGGGTACTTTGAGTCCTATAGGAAATTCCCTTGTGACATCATTGAATGTCCCTTTTGGCAGGGGGAACTGGGGATTCATTTAAGGAATTGTACTTTTTAATTATCACATGGTTAATTTTTCTTAATACTTGAAATATAGGCCTGAAAAAAATGTATATTCTCTGTTGGTCATAGAGTTTTATATAGCTTAAAGTGGAATGAGAGTGTTTTCATTTATTTGACTAAGCTGTCATGAATGAACAGTTCAGGAACACATCTTCAGCATCTGCTATTACTTTTATCTGACTACAGTCTCTTTACCTGTTATGATATTGTCACTTGCACATGATAGTCCACGATGTGGACAATTAGTGTACCTGGGGAGCATGGAGGGACCCAATCTGGATAACTAGGATTGATGAGAAGTAAGGTGGTTCCCAATTTCTGCATCACTTGCAGGAGAATTATGACTGAGATATAGGACTCATCTTGACTGAGAAAAACAAGCTTGGGTGTGCAAGAAATCACTTTTCAATATGACTCTGTGAGATAATAAAATATATATATTGGTCTCTATCCCCAGTTACTGGCACAGAAACCTTTGTAATTTCCTAAGTAATAAAAGCATTAGGAGCATCTTTTACTTTAATATTTGGGTTTTGACCCAGATTTATGACACAGGCTCCTGAAACCCTTGGAATTTCCTGGATGATAGGAGTGTCTTTTGTTTTAATTGGATGGGCTTCTGGATGGCTCCTGGATGGGGGCTAGTCACCAGAAAGACCAAGCCATGATAGAAACTTGGATAATTTAGTTCTGTACCCCATCCTCCTGAGAAGGGAAATGCTGAAAATAGAGTTAATGGTCCATCATGTCTTCATGACAAAGCCTTCATAAAAATCCCCAAAGGACAAGGTTTCAGGAGCTTCCAGGTTAGTAAACACATCCACCTGCCAGGAGATAGAAGCTCCTGCACTTAGGACCTTACCAGACCTACTCAATGTATCTCTCATCTGTATACTCATCTGTATCCTTTGCCATATCCATTAATTAATGTAAGTAAGTGTTTTCATGGATTGTATGAACTGCTCTAGCAAGTTAATGGAACCTGAAGAGAGGGTCATGGGAAACTTGGATTTGTAGCCAAGTTGGAGAGAAATTGTGGGTAATCTGGGGACCTACTATTGGCGACTGGCACCTGAAGTGAGACAGGAGCAGTATTTTGAGGCTGAGCCCTTAACCTGTGGGATCTGATGCTATCTCCTGGCAGATAGTGTCAGAGTTGAATTTAATCATAGAACAGCCAGTTGGCGTTGTAAATTTCTTGGTGTGGGAAAAACATCTCACATGTTTGGTGACCAGAAGTGTCAGAAGTGAAGTGTTCTGTATAAAAGTAAAGGAGAAACACAGAGGAGGAGGAGGATTGGGTTTTTCCCTTTTCAGGAGAGAAAGATTAGGTTTTTCTAACACAGACTCCCATCAGGTCTGTCAGACTCCCATGGCTATGTCAGTGGGTGAGCTCTGTGTGAGAGAACAGGAATTGTGGAGCAGAGGGAGCTGGCCACATTAGCTCCACATTTAGGTCAAGGATTTGTTCTGGGACCTGTGCCTCTTCAAAACCTGTGCTTTTTTTTTGGATAAACAAGGGGATCATATGATTCTGGTGGGGTTCTCTGAGACACTGGTTTTCTGTGTGCATGTTTTCATCAATATATATATATATCTTCTTCACAGACTTTACTTTGCTGATACAAGTCTTAACTGCTTTCCATCCAACTGCTCATCTTATTACAAAGACTGAGAGTCATCCTTGTGTTAACCCCTCCTCCATGGCTGCTGCAGATGAAATGAACCTGAGGTGCCTCTTAACCACCACACTTCCCCATAGATCCCTGGTGACTGCTGCAGGCTCTGAAAACCTCTTTGAAAGAATTCTGCATCTGATCCTAGATTGGCAGACCTGGATGCCTCCTTTTGGTTCCCTCTTGTCAGTCCAGATTTTCTACAGTTAATTGCTAATCCTCATAAGGCCTATGAAACCCTTCTTCCTGCATTTAACAGGCCCCTGGTCTGTTAAATGGCATCTCTATGGTCTTAGAAATTTTCCTGGGTTCTGGTGTGGACTTGAGTCACAGCTTTGCTCTCCTGCACATTTCCATTGCTGAAAAGGAGAAGAAAGAAAAATGGACTTGGAAAAGAAGAGTTAATTTCTATTTGGCAATATAGTTGTGTGTGTGTGTGTGTGTGTGTGTGTGTGTGTTTGTGTTCTTTGATTATCCTTTAGTATATAAAACAAAGAAATATACCCACATAGACATTTCACATTATGACATATAAGTTTCTGCAAATAACCCTCACATTGCATACACAAGAAATTCATACAACTTCAGTAGCACAGCTTCTCTGGAGTAAATGAGTGTCTCATGAGAGACCCTGAGTTAAATTTCATAGTGCACTTTGATTGTCAGCCTTTGTGAACCCCATGCCCATCTTCCTTTTCTAATTTCTGTGGAAGGAAGTTAAATACAGGAACATGGCCTGCTAGGACAGTGCTGGGAGCATGAAATCGGTGGACAAAAAGGAGCCATTACCATGTGTGGCTCCTTTGGACTTAATGATCTAAAAATCCACTGGAAGAGCAGAGGCATAATTTCATGAATACAAATGAATGATTCTATGAACCCTTCGGGCACATGTAAGTGCTTAAATGTGCCCACATTACTACACGATTATACATATAGACACTTGTAGCTTATGAAAAAATAATCTTTTACTTAATAAAAAGTTAATATTGGTTATACCAAAAGCAATCTGGTATAAGCTCTTATTACCCTAAGCTGGTAAATTTACTTCCAATTTATGCATATTTTTGATCACAGAATAATTTGCTGCATAGTTAACTCTCTATTAGTCACCAAAATCATGTTTAATGTCTTTCTTGACAGATAAAACAACTTTATACATAATCCGTCAAACAGAGATCTTTTTCTGGAGCTGGGACTGAAATTCAAGTCTGATACTTTATTGCCTCATCATCAAATGATATAGGGACAGATTAAGAAACACATAGAAGCATATCAAGAAAGATGGTAGGCATACTGGGAAGTTATTTTAATTTATATTTAAAAACACATAGTACTTATGAAGTACCAGGCATGGTTCTAAATATTTAAAAATTACTGACCATTTAATAGTTAATAGTTCAAGTGTGGCATAAATAGTGTATCTCTGTGAGACATGAAGCAAAAGGCAGCAACGCATGCATGTCCAAGCAGAAAGTTCCTTAAGTGTAATTCAAAGTCCAGTTCTATAAAAACTTTTAAGAGAATTTCAGAGAACCACGTAAAGTAAATTTTCCCACACACATCATTCCACTTCTTTTAAACTACTTCTTAGCATTTGGTTGGCAGCTAAATTGTTTATGGATATGTCTGACTTTTCCCCTAGATAGCACATTTTTGGAGGGCAGGAACTATATTGGACAGGCTCAAGCAACATGGAAGAACTTTGAAATTCTATGGGCCTAGATCTACCTCTTCCAGACAAAGCCTAGGTACAGTTTGGGCCAGGTGAATTGTCCAAGGTCATATGTTTAGTTTGTAGCTGAGGTAGGCCTACCACATAGTCCCTTGACTCTGAGGTTTTCATTCTTTATATCACACACAGCTCAATCCAATTTTGACCTGATTGTTCTTATGTAATATGGATGGCCTTCCAGTAAGCTAACAAGTAGATATTGGGCACTAAAATATGCTTAGCATAGCAACATGGGACTATGAAGGAAATAAGGGAAAACTAAAAAAAAAAACCATATGTTTATTAATATTCTTCAAATATAGATTTTTAGTTGTCATCCTTACAATAAAATACTGTATGGAAGAAATATTCTATCTTTCCTCATTTACAAACTGTAAACGATATGGATTATCATTGGATTTGAAAACGATGTAGGTGTTCACTTTAGTATCACAAATTTTTATCTTCACTGTGCTGTATTTTACTTGGTGCATCTATGTTCAGGAAGGAGATTGTGGCTTTTCTTAAAATGGAAAGTTCCCAGTCTCATTAATAGCTAGGCCATGACCCACCACAGTCTTCCAGTGTGTTCTTTTCTCTGGTTTCAGCATTTTCTGCTTTGAAGTGCAATGCTGATGCTTGGATTGTAAAGCATGGTAATTTCCAGCAAGGTGGAATGAAAGAAGATGAGAGAAATCCATCACTGCTACCAAAAAAAAAAGAAATGAAAAATAATAGACACAAAAATCATTACAGAGAGTATATTTTATAAAGGCAAGGTTGTTTTCATATTTAAAAAATACCCAATCATTATTACACATCACATTAATAGAATAAAGGAGAAATACCAATGATCATCTTAATAGATAAAAAGAAATTGGTACAATTCAATATCTTAAATGACTTATTTTCCTGTTGTGTCATATTCTTGATAATCCTAATTTGGTTTACTTATATTTAACAAACTCCAAAACCTAATCCTGTTCAGTGTTTGTTCTAGGCTTACCATTCCATTTATTATGAAGCCCATAGCCCTCTTTTTAAAGACAACCCATAGTAGATTCCCTGCAGATTCTAGTGAGGACTACATATAAACCACTATTTTCTGGGTAAGGGTTTAAGAAAATTTGTCCCCAATTCAGGGCATTACCAAGAATGCCAGCTGTCATTTTTTCTTTCAGATACAGCATGAGACCTTATGTTTCTGCTTAGTAAAGCAGAAACTGAAGTAATAGCACTCTGGTAGCCTGTAGCTGCTCAGAGAAAGAGTCAGCTCTCCTGACTGCCTGGCAGGCTCATCCCACAGGTTGGGAGTTGCATACAAAGAAGCTGCCTTGGGGATTCAAAGACCAGTGGGGAGCTCTTCCTCCAAAAAAGGATGTTAGAGTAAGACTATAGACTGATTGGTGAGTCTTGGTTTCAGGTTGTCTTGCACAAGAGTTCTGGAATGGTCAGGCCCTCACAGTCAGCTTCTTGGCTCAGACATTTTATTGCTTCCTTTTCCAATTCTAGTGATTCTGGTATCATCATTTAGTGTTGTGTTAATATTCAATTGAAAAAAAATAAGTTCTCTGGTTTTTTTTGACAAATAATTTGAGTCCTCAGCGAGCAAGGTTTTCTTATTAATTCAAGTGATTGACAGGTTATCCAGTTCATTCAGGTCATATGCTCCATAGGTATGAATATCTTTCTAATTAACATTTTCTGGAGAATAAGATAAAAAAGACTTTTCAAAGCTTAAATGTCATTGGTCTCATTGGAATACATTTTTACGATTTTTTATCATAGAAGATGGTGCATTCCATAATACTCAGCATCTATCAGGCACATTAGATACTAGGTTTTTCTTCAGGTAATTTCTCAAATCTATGATACAGTGTTAGGTTTATTCTCTCTGACCTGTTTCAATCTTTCAACCTCTTTGTGTCCTTAATGCATGTTGCTTTTTTCCCTAGGATCCTGGGAGGTGTGCTCACTTGAAAAATTTTTATTTTTCATTGCCATTGATATTTGCTGTCCTCTCATGAGAGCTGATTGATGGGGAATGAGGGGTGCCTGAACATTTTCCCTGCTTCTTGTCTACATTTTATGGAAGTAACGTAAGCTTTCTGTTTCACATAATTTGCTATGTTCTCCACTGAGGACAGAGCAAGGACAGAGCATATGCTGTAAGGCAAAAGAACATGTGTTGGTTGAGTGGATGTAAAACAGGCCAAGAACTGTGGTCCTCAGGTGTGTGATAGATTCTGTCTAGTGTTGGACAGATGGAAATGATGCGAAGAGAGAGAATGGAAATGACGCTAAGAAATAATCTATTTTTATTTTCTTTAATGGAACCAGCCTGGATCAAAAGACTTCAAAACTTATTGAACCAGGGAGTCAGAAATTATATTGCAATTATATATCCATTATTTTCATGTGAACCTTTGGATCATGTTTTACAGAGATTTTTGTGAGATATCTTTATGTCTTTTCTCAAACCAACCAGAGAACTGAGGTTATAGGATAAACAACGAATGAACTCTAGAGAGTGACAAACACACCTAGAGGGAAACAGGAACTAGGCATTTGTTTAGAAGACACAGATTGAGTAAATTGTAAGCCCAAACAAAGATTAAATTAGAAAATTTGATCAACAGAACAAACAACCAAGTTCTGGATTATAACTCAAAGAATAAAAAAAGGTCCATGAATCCATACTAATATAAAAAATTGACCATAAAAATAAATTACAGAAAATTTACAAATAATGTATATAAGTATGTAGATATTCCTGTCTCTGAGAGGTGGAATCTAATTCCCCTCCCTTTGAGTGTGTACTGAATTGAGTAATTGGCTTCTGACTAATAGGATTTGAGAGAGAAATAGTAACTTTATGGTAAGAAACTTGGCAACTACCACCTAAGCTGAGTGATAAAGCTAACATCCTTGATAATGTCATGTTGACATCATGTACCCCTGATATACATAAAAAGGCATGCACCTCTGTTCTACACTTCCACTAAACCATAACCGCAATCTACTCATGAGAAAATATCAGGAAAAACCCAAATGAGAAAACTTTGAAACTGAAAAAGTCATGAAAAACAGGAAAAACCCAAGAAACTATCACAGATTTGGGATAGCTAAACTGTTATACGACTAAACACAATGTGTTATTTTTATTTGATTTGGGAACAGAGAAAGGACATTAATGGAAAAACTGGTGAAATCAGAATAAAGTATGTAGTTTAGTTAATAGCATAGTACCAAAGTTGATTTCTTACATCTGTATTAACAGATATACCATGGTTATAGAAGATGTTAAGATCATGGGAAAAAACTTCCAGAAATCATCACTTCTATCTTTACAATAAGAAAAATCTGAACAAATTGGAAATTAACAACTTTTATTGGACTCCATCAGAGAACTAATGTTGCAAGGCTAACTGCCACCCTGAAATTTGGAGAGATAGGCACATCCAGAGAGATACAGGAACTGAGTTCTGCTTACCTATAGCTCCAGTAAGAAGACTTAAATGATAATTTTGACAAATTTCTGGAGGCTGAGTATGACCCGTTGAGAATGAGGACATCCTGGGGGCCACAGTCTTATGAGCTTTCCTTCCACAGGTTCTTGTGGTGATGATGGAGAAAGGTGCCTTGGTGGCTCTGGAGTAGGATGGGGAGAGGGAGTGACTGTGGGGGAATATAAAACCGTTTTGAAACATGCCCAGAGCTTTTAATATAACAGAAGGATACTCTGAAGGACTTGGGCAGAGTGAAATTCTGAAATTTTATCCAAGCTAGAGGAAATAAATTCTCCCCCACTTCATCCCCCTGCATCCTTTTCTCATGTGAGAGGTGAGTGAGAGGAACATATCAACAGGGGACAGGGCTTCAAGGAGTAGATTGGAAATTCTGCAGCCAAGGAAAAAAATAGGAGCAGGGGAGAGAGGCATATCCCTAGAGGAGAGTCAGAAACACTTATGAAGGCCACAGCCCCAAACATAGTCCCATTAAAGACTGAGACTTCCTGAAAGATTACAGAATGCTTTCTTTCCCCACACACTTCACCATCACATCAACAGTTTTCCAGTATAGTAAAAGTGGGTCACAGACCAAAGACCTGCAAGACACATACTCTCTGAGTAGGAGTACTTAGGGAAACTCCAAAGTCAGGAGGAGAGACAAACAAGAACACTAGAGATATTTGAAGCCTCTGGCCATTACATTGCCACAAACATTAAGCAGGGCCCTACTGATAAAGATTAGAAAGTTGAATCTACTTAAAAGAGGAACTTCCAAAAAGGAATAAATGAAGGTAAAATGAAATCCTTTAGTTTTCTGATTCTTTTTCTTACAATATATTTTTCCAGCTTTATTGAAATATAATAGACAACTAGTTGCTTGTATTTACATTGTACAATTCAATGAGTTTTTTTTTTTTCAGTTAGAGTTGGCATACAATAATATACCTGTTTCAGTTGTATAGGATAGTGATCGGAGATCCACATAACATGCAAAGTGATCACTCCACTAAATTTAGTGCCCTTCTTCCCCCTTACATATTTATCAAAACATTATTAACCATCGTCCCCATGCTGTACTCTACATCTCCACGTCTAATCCATTTGTACCTCTTAATCCCTTTGCCTTTTTTTGCTGTCCCCCAACCTCGTCCCATTTAGTAGCCCTAAAAATATTCTCTGTATCTATGAGTTTATTTACACTTTTGTTGTTGTTGTTGTTTTTGCTTTTTAGATTCCGCATATATGTGAAATCATGTGATATTTACCTCTCTATCTAACCCAATTCATTCAGCACAATACCCTCGAGATCCATCAGAGCAATATCTTTTTTCATTCCCTTCCTTTTAGTCTATGTGTATCTTTTAATCTGAAGCGAGTCTCTTGTAGGCAGAATATGTAGGGGTCTTGTAGCACTTAATTGGTTGTAGCACTTAATTCTTTTCCATTTGAGGTACTTGTTGATAGGAATGTAGTTATTACCATTCTTTATTCCTGTTTTTGATACTTTTGATGTTTTCTCTTCTTAAAGAAGTCCCTCCAACATTTCCTGTAATACTGACTTGGTGTTGATAAATTCCTTTAGCTCATTTTTGTCTGGGAAGCTCTTTACCTGTCCTTTGACTCTAAATGATAGCTTGCTGGATAAAATATACTTGGTTGTAGATCCTAGGTTTTCATCACATTGAACATTTTGTGCCAAGCCCTTCTGACCTGCATAGTTTCTTTTGAAAAATCAGCTCCCCGTTTTATGGGTGCTCCCTTGTAGGTAATGAACTGCTTTTCTTGTGCTGCTTTTAAGATTCTATGTATTTAACCCTCAGCATTTTAATTATGGTGTGTCTTTGTGTGGGCCTCTTTGGGTTCTTGTTTTTTGAGACACTCTGAGCTTAATGGGATTGTATGTTTACTTCCTTCACCAGGTGAGGAAAGTTTTCCATTATTATTTCTTCAAAAAGCTCTTCAACATCTTGTTCTCCTTCCAGTACCCTTATGAGATGGATATTTTTACATTTAACTGTGTCCCATACGCTCCTTAAATTATCATAGCCTTGGCTTCTTTTTTCTTGCCATTCTGATTGAATGTCCTTGGCTTCCCCATCCTCTTTATAGGTCATTCAATCCTCTTCTTTATTCATTGTTTACTCCATTTAATATACTTTTAATCTCAGATAATGTGTTATTCATTTCTGACTGGTTCTCTTTTATAATTTCCTTTCCATGTTTATATATATATATATATATGTGAGTTGGAGGAGGTGGAGTTTCAGGGATTCCTGTGGGAAGAGCGATCTCTGTTATACAGTTTGATGACATCTCAGCTATGGCAGCACTGAGTCTGCACACTAGGAGCAGGGAGGGCTCAACAGAGCAACAATGGATACCACCTGCACTTCTGTACAGAGTGAGCCTTGCTTCTGGCCTTCACCCCCACAACTCAGTGTCCCCTTATCTGTCCCTGGTGCCCCTGGAGCAGCTGATCCAGTGCTGGTGCTCAGAGCGAGCAAGTCCGTTACTGCAAAAGTCTACTTGTGGACTCGGCCCTCTTAAGAGGCATCTGCAGCTGCCGGCTGCCGCACTATGGCCTCTGTCCCACTCGCCGCTCTGGACCATGCAGCCTCATGTCCTCACCCTGTCCTACCATCTCCCATTGCAGGGTGATTTCTTATTTCTCTTCCTAGTTGTATGGCTTGTTCCTCTAGATCCCAGGTGATTTTCCTTGCTGTTTGCTGCTTGTTTCTGTCACAACTTTGATTTGGTCACATGAGGGATGAACAGAGCCTCTTTCATTTACATCATTTTTTTCTTTCCAGTTATCTAATTCTTAATTAGTCTAAAAGGTAACTGTTTAAAGTGACAATAGCAACAATGTGTTATGTAGTTATAGCTCATGGATAAGTGAAATGAATGATAGCAATGCCATAGGGACAGGAGGAAAAAATTGGGAACACTGTTGTAAGGTCCATGCACACTGAAAGGGTGTAGAGTTATTTAAAGGTAGATTTAGATAATTTAAAAATGCATATTTTAAACTCTAAGGAAACCACAAAAATATAAAATATAAGGACAGAAGTGTTAAAAAACAAAATTCAACTGAGTAAATTTGAAGCTCTCATTGGCTTTATTAAACAATTCATGAACCAGGTAGAATCTTATATAGCAACTAGAAGGGCACTCTGTAGAATTGTGTGAAATGAAAGGTTTTTACAGGAAGAAGGGTAGGGCAAGAAAACTATTATTGAAAGAAAAGGAAGAATAATTTTTGGGCTGGGACATCTTTTTAGGAGGAATAAACTGGGAAGGGATTTTATCAAGTGGTTTGCTCTTTCTTTCTATAGGGGATGGAGATGGCCTATGTGATAGATTACCTTACTGGTGCTGCCAGAAATGAAAAGGAGAAAAATTAATATAAAGTATTATAACAAATAAAGAGACTGCCATCTCTCTGTACCATGTAAAAATTAGAACAGCCATCACTAGGAGTCACCTGAGGTCTGGCTGAACAGAAGTCTTACCACTAGTCAGATTTGAGGTCATCTCAAGACTGATAGGAGGGGCAGAGATGTGAAACAAGCTGGTCCCACAACTGCTGGTGGCGATTGAGAATCGGGAGGGTTATCTTGGCTGCAGAGGCGTCCTTGAAGGAGCAAGAGGTTCCAGTCCCACACTGGGCGCCCCATATCAGGGTTTCAGTGCCGGGAAAAAAAGTCCCTACAATCTCTGACTGTGAAAACCAGTGGGGATTATGGTGGAGTGAGAGAGAGGCCTGCAGATGTCCATGTTACAGGGCCTGTACATGGGTGGACTTGCTGAGTGATAGACTGTGGGCCCCAGGCCCAGCTAGTCCCAGGTCTGGGAGTGATCCAGACTCATGGCTTAGGAATAAGACCTTGGTTTTAGAATGTTACATTAGTGTAGTAGGGCACCTGAGCCTAATATATGTAAGCATGATTCAGCTTATTGTATCATGCATGTGTAGCAGAATGCCACTATTGTTCTCTGACATATAAAAATCCCATGTGGTCCCCTAGAGAGCAGAAGAAGAGCAGGAGCAGAAGCGTGTTCCCTGCGATAGAACTGCACTCCCCACAATAGAAGTGCACTCCCTGCAATAAAGTCGTTGCCTGCCATTTCATTCTCATGTCAGCCCCTTGTGCATTCTTTCAACTGGGCATCTCATCACTGAAACCTTCCCTTCTCCATCAGCTTGGCACTGACACATGGTGTAGCTGGCAGGATGAGCTGAGTATGGCCCCCAATGTTCCAGATGGTCCCCGGGTGGAGGAGACCTGGGTGGAGGACATGTGGTCCCCCACCTCCCAGTGGTATCCCATGGCCGTATATCTGGTTATGTGGATGCCCCCGGAGGATTGGGATGGAGCGAAGCCACATTTGGAAGATGTCTGGAAAGCGCTGAAGATGGTGGAGTCGAATGTCCTGACTGCTTACTGGGAAGCAGCAGGTTGGGTGGCCAAATGTTCCTGGTGGTGCCGCGGCAAACCAGCCTGGAAGTTCAGAATCAGACTCACAGGGTGCAGCAGCTACGATGCCAGAAAGAAGTGCTGCAAAGGTGGCTGGTGGCAGCGGAATGGATTCTGCATGGTTCTATGGGTTGCTGCCATTGTCCAGGTCTGTGAGCCCACCAGCAATACCTGGGCAGGTGCTGTTGATGACATGGCAGCAGGTTGAAGTGGAACAGCCATTGGCCCTGGGGGCGGGGAAAGCTGGTGGCATCCCTTCACCCCCAGGCAAAAGAGCATATCACCTTGATCCAATTTCCCCCATTGAACTCTAGGACCTGGTGAAACAGGTAGGGCAGAGAGCTGGGGAGATGGTTCTGGAGTGGCTGCTACGGTGGATGATGGGGCCTAAGGGACTGAATTTTTTCCAGAAGAGATGGCTCTGCTGGCCTCCGTAATGGTGATACCATCCCTCAGGCAGCGCCTCCAGAATGTGGTGCATACAGCATGGGGTGCAGACAAATACTCCTTGAATAATTGACTCATGTCCGCTGCACGGATAGTGTGGGCTGACCTGGGGGAGCTGTCAGAAACAGTGAGCAAATGGACCACGTACTTAGATCTGGTCCAGATAATTTGGGAAATGGGCCCGTGACGGATGATGTTTCGCTCCCAGTATATAAGCTCTGATGAAGAGGTATTTACAACCTTTATGAAGAACTTGATTTTGACTTCTGGCCCAGCCAGTACTTTTGGCACCATGGCGGCACTGCTGGCCCCTTATGTGGATAGGTGGATCTGTGGAGAGCGGGTTGTAAGCTGACAAGTTCTTTGCAACCTGCGAGGGCAACCAAGGGTTATCTCGCCTCAGCAAACTCCTTCTGAGCCAAATGTAGCCACAGGCAGGCAAATAGGCTGAAGGCCATGAGAAGATATGACTTGAGAAAAGTAGAAGAAACAGTATTGTTATGACTAAGGGAAACTGCTTATGCCAACTAGTATGTTCTTGTATAAAAGCAGCTTGCAAAAATAAAACTGAATCATTGACCACCATCAGTGGGCAGTGAACCACCTGATCCTTGCTTTCTGTCTTCTCTCTTTTCTCATCTCCCATCATTCCCACTCAGGTTTATTTTCCAGGGCCACACTGGACGTGGCAGGTGGTGCCTGAACAAGGACCCTGAGGAAGAGAAAACTTGTACATAAGGTCGGGTGAGGAGACGCTTCCTCGGAAAAGTGCACACAAAGAATAAAGGAGGAGGGAGAATGCAGAGAACAACCTGGTAAAATTCAAGAAAACACGCGTGTTAAGTAGATTTAAGGCATTAAGGAAAATTAAGGAATAGGCTGTCAAAATTAAGAGTAAAATATGGAGCAACTAGGGTCAAAAGACCATAATATTTATGTATAGATGCTTAAAACTATGCTTAGGACTAGGGGATGTAATGTGCGTACTCACCAGATTCAGCAATTTTAGATTTTGTGCAAGAAATTTGTCCTTGGTTCCCAGAGAAGGGAACTGTAAATAGTCAGACCTAGGAGGATCAAAGACTCCTGGGAGGAGAAGGTAATGAATTAGCTGCTGCACTGTGAAGGACTTTAGGGGGGCATGAGAACCTTCATGCTCCTCCGCTGCCTTCTGCTCCTCCACCACCATTGCCCCCTGAGTAAGAAATGGAGAGGGAGGCTCACAGAGAACAGCAAGCTAGGGGAAGAAAGGACAGTCAAGAAATGGACTTTGATGGGCTGAGCTGGCACTCCCAGAGGAGTTACAAATACTGATGATGGGAAAATATGAATATGTGCATGACCTCTGATTTATATTTGTCTGTGTTATATGTAATATGGTAATTCAATTAAGAATTCTAATTATTATGGAAAGGAAAATGTATGTTTTTGTTAACAGAAGGTATGAAGTATAGGGATTTATTTTGAAGGAAATTAAAGGAAAGGTGTTTGTCTTGAAGGAATGAGGAAAGTGGTAGAAGGTTTGTGAAGAGAAATCCTGAGAGGAAATTTTGTGTGATTAAGCTAAACAAAATTAGAAATTTAAAAGTCAAAAGTAAGCTAATACAAAATTAAAGTTGTGTTGTAATATTTCTTAGAATATTAGTCTGCTACCTAATGTTATGGAAAAGTTTTCTGAGTAGAAAACAAGGATTTTGTGCTTAATCAAAGTAATTTCTGTGTTTTATGTTGCCTTAACCAGTTTTCTGAGGCTTTTAGAGAATATAACATTAGCCGAAAGTCGGAGGGCCAGACATTCCTAACTATACATTTCATAACTCTGTCTGTGCCCAATATTCAAAGGAAGCTCCAAAAATTGGGCCTAAACCCCAACGCCACAGGCTGCCTTGGTGCCAGAGGTGTTTAAGGTGTCCAATAATTGGGACTGGGCAGAGAAGGAAGCAAAGTACAAGGAGGGTGCATATTTTAGCTGCCGTAATACAGGGACCATCTCGAGGTGACCCTAGGCAATAAAAACTTTGCAGGCCTGGAAGGCCTCGATCTTAATTGGCCATGAGTGACATTGTTGGGACTGAGGCATAATCAACATTCAAACTGCAGAAGGAAGGGCACTAAAAGGGCGAGTGTCCATCTAGCCCTGGGAAGCTGTGGAGGGGTGGACCTCATAAGCCCTCACCCCACATAGCAAGTCTTTCATAAAGGGGTTGCTCTCTCCTCCAACGACAGAGGCTTAAGCACTTGCAAACTCCAGTCCTAGAAAAACCCACCATGATCATAATAGTGGAACCTCAGGTCACCCTTGACATGGCAAGAAGGAAAAACTGAATTTTTATTGAATACTAAAGCTATTTACTCTGTCCTGACTCATCCCATGGGCCTCCCTCCAATGCTAACTGCGCAGTGACAGGAATAAAAAGTCAGCCCTCAAGGCAAACAGAAAGGGCCCTGTCAAGTTTTGTTAAGTTCCCAACTGCTGAAAAAATGACAAGGAATCAACAACTGAACACATTTATCTTGAATTAACCAAGTTTCTTATGAGTCCTCACAGGTTCCTCCAGAGAATAAACTGGAAAGTGCAACCTATTCCCGTGAACCAGTAGAAGATCTTAAGCTCTTGTTCCGGAAACTAGATAAGTCCACGTGTCCCAGGGAATCAGGGAACTTTGTGTATCTTGAATTAACAAACTGCCATGAAAAAGTAACTTCATTGTCAATTACCTCTACTATTAATTTTGACTTGTCTTTTCTATCTTTTTGCTAAGTTTATATCTTCTAGGTTACAAGGCTTCCTACCACTTTTACATGCTGGAACGACCTCACGTTGTCTGCCTCCGGGGCCCTTAGAATAGGCTTTCAGAGATTTGTATTTCTAATGGGCAGGGACTACAGCCCTATCTCAGCTTTGAAGAAATTACAGAAGACAGACCTTCCTCCTTCAATATCCCCTTAAGATTGAGGGAATAAAATCTCTAAAGGGAAATATGTAGGGAGGAGGCAAGAAAATTGAGGTGTTGATCAAACCACATTCAGAGACTACAGTGCCTCTGAATAAAATTAAAATAAAGTTAAATTACATTTACAAGGGATATGGACTGGCAATAATGCCAGTCGATGTGGCTGATCTTCATAAACATATTCTTGATATCCAAAACAGTAGAGTCTCTATTGTAAATCCTGCAAAATTGGCTCAATGAATTTTAGATGATTTGAGAGATTCTGATCCTTTTCATGCTCTCACACATACTGCCTGGTATCTTTTAAGTATTGTGCTGTTGCTGTTAATTCTTTTTTTGTATATTCTCAGTCAGGTGCCAAGTCCTCCAGAGACAGTTGCAAGACATTCGAGTAAACAACTATCATCTGTGCTTAAATAAAAATAAAATAAAAATAAAAAGGGAGAGAATGGCCCCGATGACCACAGACGGTGTATCATCACATTATTGCTCAAAAAGACTAGATGACACCTGGAGGGTACATAGCTTCTTTGATGACCACTCCAAAGGGACACATTCATAAGGACTTTTGGTGAACTTTTGCAGCCTTGGACTTTGTTAATCTGTCTGATTCATCTGCTGCAGGTTTGGACATCAAGCATAGCCATGGGGTTCAAGCCTGAGTTGCTGCTCCCTATGTCTTTCGAGTTGGATAATTACAAACAACTACTTTGAATGGACTTCTTAATATATCTTGTGTCAATTGTAATCTAACTAATTGTGTAAGTCCTCACAACATATTGGTTTTGAATCAACCAAGTTTTATTATGTTACCAACAAAATGAGAAGAGCCTTGGTATGATGATAGTGGTGTTCAAACTCTGTTAGAAATGAAATCTGCCTTGAGTAGAGACAAAAGAATTGTAGGACTGGTTATTGCTGGTTTAGTAGCTTTGTATCTTTGGTAGCCAAGGCAGTTACTGCAGCGGTCGCATTGTCACAAAGCATTCTGAATGCCAATTTTGTAAATTAATTAGCCCATAATACGTCCATGGCCATGAAAAGTCAAGAGGATATTGACTTAAAATTAGAGGTAAAATTAAATACTCTAGAATCAGCTGTTGTTCATATTGGAAATGAGGTTGAGGCCTTGGAGAAAAAGATGAGTTTATGCTGTCATGCTGCCTACAAGGGAATCTGTGTAACTAACATGATTTATAACCAGTCACAATGGAATTGACAACTTCTTTTACAAGGTATTTGGCATCATAACAATTTGAGCTTGGATTTGTATAATTTGCATCAAGAAATTTTAGACATTCAAAATGCTAAAGATACTATAATCAATCCTCAAGCTTTGGCTAAAGACTTATTGGATAGTTTGCAAGGGTTTAATCCTTTGAATATGCTTAAACATACTTTTTAGATTTTAGCTGGAATTGTATGATTACTTGTTGTATTCTTCTGTGCTTTTTCAGTCAGCTGCTGAATAATCCAATGACAATTAACACAGTCTCAAATTGGTTTGCATGCATTGCAGCTTCAAATTAAAAGAAAAGGGGGAGTTGTAGAGAGCGGGTTGTAAGCTGACAAGGTCCTTGCAGCCTGTGAGGGCAACCAAAGGTTACCTTGCCTCAGCAAACTCCTTCTGAGAACAAGAAAGTATAAACATAGCCACAGGCAGGCAAACAGGCTGAAGGCCATGAGAAGATAAGGCTTGAGAAAAGTAGAAGAAACAATGTTGTTATGACGAAGGGAAACTGGTTATGCCAACTAGTATGGTCTTGTATAAAAGCAGCTTGCAGAAATAAAACTGAATCATTGACCATCATCAGTGGGCAACGAACCTCCTGATCCTTGCTTTCTAGCTTCTTTCTTTTCTCATCTCCTGCCATCCCCACTCAGATTTATTTTCCAAGGCCGTGCTGGATGTGGCATGGATCCACGAGGTGATGTCTGCTATGGCTATGTTGGGGTATGTGGAAGTGAAACGCAAGGAGCTTTCCACCCAAGTCTGCGCCATACTGTCTGCCACACTCCCAGACCGGCTAGTGCACGGACGGAGGCATGGCCGAAAAGGGGAGCAGGGCAGCCCCCAGGGCGTTCAGCTGCGAGAGTGAGGCACAGGCAGATGTGGTTTGATCTCAAGTCAGGGATCACTGCAGAAAAGATTGAGCAGCAACCTTATGAAGTGCTGCTGGTGCTGTGGAATCAGCTACACACTAACCAGCAATTCACTCTTATTCCTGGGAAAGTCACAACCTGTGAGGTATGGCTGGCTGATTATGTTCCTGATTAAGCATTCGGCCAGGGCACCCGGTTAGCAGGGGAGCCAGTTGACCTGAGGCCACATGTGGAACTGACTATACATTGGTCCTCCTGCAATGTGTAGAGAGTATTAGCCCTAGTGGACATGGGTGCTGACAGCATCCTGCTTTATGGGAATCCGGACAAGTTTCCTGGGCCCACTGCAACCACAGAAGACTATTGGGGTCGATCATTCGTGTGAGGCAGGTCCCTGTGACACTGAGTATTGACAGATTGCCTTCTCCATATACCAAGTGTACATATCTCCCATATAGGAGTACATTTTAGGGACTGACGTTTTGAGAGGCTTGACTATGAATATCACTGCTGGTAAATTCTGCCTTCACATCGGGTGGTGAAAACTATTATCCAGCGACATCGACCATGCCCTACTGGTGTTGCCCCAGGCCACCCAGGTAGTGAACACAAAACAGTATCACCTACTGGGTGGCCATGAGAAAACAGGATGTACTATAATGGAACTAGAAAAACTGGTGTTATTCGTCCTGTTCATAGCCTGTACAACTCTCTCGTGTGGCCAGTGAAGAAGCCTGATGGCTCCTGGCACATGATGATTGACTGTCAGAAGCTGAATAAGGTTATGCTGCCTCTGCATGCTGCCTGCCAAATGTCATGGACATTATAGACCGATTATCACATGAACTTGGATAATAATATTTTGTGGTGGACTTGGCAAATGCCTTTTTCTCTATCGCCATAGCCCCAGAAAGTCAAGAACAGTTTGCCTTCACCTGGGAAGGGTGACAGTGGACATTTCTCATCCTTCCCCAGGGCTATCTGCATATCCCTACCCTGTGCCATGGTGTTATGGCTCAAGATTTAGCCACGTAGATACAACTGTCTGCAGTTCACTTGTATTATTGCATTGATGATATAATGTTAACCCTTGATTCTCTTATAGAACTAGAAACAGCAGCGACCAACCTGTGAGAAGCTCTCACCAACTGGGTTTGGGCAGCCAATGAGATGAGGTCCAGGGCCTGTGTTCTCTGTCAAATTCTTGGGAGTTGTCTTGTCGGGTAAAACAAAAGTAATGCCAAAGGTGGTGATTGATAAGATACAAGCATATCCCTGACCTGAGATTGTAAAGCAGCTCCAAACCTATTTGGGACTGCTGGGGTTCTGAAGAATGTTCATTCCCCATTTGGTCTCTTTGATGTGACCCCTGCACTGTCTAGTGCGATGGGATGCCCAGTGGGATTAGATCCCCAAGATAGAAGAAGCCTTTAAGGTTACAAAGCAAGCTGTAGCACAAGCCCAAACTCTACGCATAGTAGATCTAGTCCTCCCATTCCTACTCATGGTGCAGGTGTAGATGCAGGGATTAGATAGGGCTTGTGGCAGAAGCACAGTTCCCAAAAGGTACAAATAGGCTTCTGGTTCCAGTTATGGAAAGACGCGGAAGCGCGGTATTCTCTGATAGAGAAGAAGCTGGTTGCCATATATATGCAGCCCTTCTGGCTAGTGAGGTCATCACTGGCCCTAATCCTGTAACCATGCAGTCCACTTACCCCATGGAGGGGTGGCAGTGGTCTTGGATGAAACCTGTATGGGAATTGCACAGACCTCTACATTGACAAAGTGGGGGGCATACATGGAACAGTGGGCACAGTTCTCTGCAAGCCCCGTCAGGTCAAATGCACTCCCTATTGGGACCAGTGCAGTTTCAAGCAGAGCTCCTGGTGGAGCTTGCTGAGATGGGAGATGTACCAAGTCCCTGTGTAGAGGGCCGGGCTCCCATCCCTGAAGATGCCTGGTACATAGATGGCTTGTGCCACGAGCAGCCCCCATCTTGGGGTGCCATGGCATTGCAGCTGTCCACAAAAACCTTTTGGTATGATACTGGTATTGGGCAGTCCAGCCAATGGGCTGAGCTTCATGCTATGTGATTGGTCCTCATGAATGAAATTGGCCCAGTGCACGTCTGTACCGACAGTTTGGCTATGTGTCGAGGTCTAACTCTGTGGCTGCCCTGGTGGGCTGCCCAGGAGTGGATGATATATCTCTGTCCCCTGTGGGGCTGGGGGTTTTGGGAAGACCTCTGGAAGCGGGGTCTTCAGCAAGGGGCCACCATATACCATGTCCCCGGCCACTGGCCGTTACAGGCCCGGGGCAATGATGCAGCTGATGGGCTGGCACAAATTCACTACACCTGTGTACTGCCGGTTCCAGCAGTTATTGGCCCCTGGCTCCACTGAAAACTGGGATATGTAGGGGCCCATACCATGGAACACATAGCAGAAGATGGGGGCTATCATTGACTTGGGAACAAGGACAAGTTGTGGTGTCACAACTTGTGCAGCACCCAGAAAGACAGCAGGTAAAAAGTACCCTGGGGATGGTGACTTGTGGGGCTAAGACACTCCAAGAATGGCTAGTGGACTATATAGGGCCTTTGATCACAGACTGGGGACACTGCTATGTGTTCACAGGTGTGGACACGGCTACCAGTCTAGGATTTGCTTGGCCTGTAGCAGCTGCTGATCAATACCATACTGTGACTGCATTGGAGCACATTGTAGCCGCCTATGGATGGCCCTTATTAATCATCGGTGGCAGAAGAACTCATTTTACAGGACAGAAGGTACAGACCTGGATGGCACCAATGATGTGTGGTGGCAGTTACATGTTCCTTATCGCCTACAGGCAGCTGGAATGGTAGAGTGGTTCAACAGCTTGATGAAGGACAAACCGCGTGACTTGGGCCCGGGCTAGTGCTGTTGGTACACTAACTTCCCACAGGCTATACACTTTCTGGATGAGCAGTCCAGGTGAACGGGATTGTCTCCCCTTGACAGGGATATAGCAGGCTTGCCTCAAGCTATCAAAGTGTACCTGAGCACCACCGCTAAACAGCTCTTGCCCCCAGCCTACAAGGAGCTTTGCTCTTGCTGGCCCCAGAAACTTTGGCAACAGGTAATTAGGCCACCTGGTCATGGCCCTGGACTATACAGGTAACACAAGAGCCGTGGGTAGCCATGGTGGAGCCCTGGGACAGGGCTTACTTAATGGGTTGTGGGTAGAACCTGGATTTGTATATGGCCCATGCCCTTGCAAGTATCACCCCCAAAGACTATTGAAGGTTCACTGCTAATGGGGAGTTTTGTCCTTGGCATCTGGCCCATTCTTCTCTGGAGTTATAGTGGATGCCCTTTGGCCTGCTACCCTTGGAGAATCTGTCTGGTACCACAGGCCAGGGGCAGGCTCATGGCTAGGAATAAGACCCTGGTCTATGTCCTCCCATAAGGATGAGACTTGCCCCTAATGGTCTCTTTGTCTGCTTTATCCTATCACCCAGGCTGACAGTGGGGAATAGTGTTATGTCCTGGGCTCATGTGTTTGTTGCTGTCCACAATATTTCCCTCTGCTGGGTGTGTACTAAATTGCCAATGGAAGTGGTCGAGGGACTGCTGTAGCGCATTACTCCAGCCATAGCTGAGAGCTGGACATGGCTGCGTACCTAAAACACCACACATGAATTGGACCAGCAACAACGAGCCACAAAAGCGCTATTCCACTGTGACCATTACAACTCCTCATCCCTCATAGGCTATGTCATTTCCAATGGGTGGGGATGACTGGCGGGAGAACATGTGGAACTGTGGGAACAGACCTCCTACAGCATAGAGCAAGTGAGATCTGTACCTACTGTATCGTAGGATGGCTACCTGCCAACTGGGTGCTAATACCACCTTTGCTAATGTTCCCAAGGTCTGGTGGGATGGGTGACATTATGTTGGTACAGAGCCTACCAACTGGCTACCTGTAGGCTATCTCTGGGTCTGCAGGCATTATGGCTGGCCCTACTTGCTTGCTGACTGAACCAGCCATACCTGGGGACATCTGTATTTAGCTGGATACATATTACCCACTTTGTCCCAATTGCATCCTAATTGGGATCTCGTGTAGCACAGCTAGCACCGGCAGAAATGGGTAGCATGGTTGGTGGTTCTACACCCTGGCATTATTCATTCCACGGGTGGAATTCATAGATGTAGAATTGCAAGTAGAACTTTAGCCCAGCACACTGCACAGGCATTGAACGCTATGCATCAGGCCATAACCTTTTTAATAGATGAAACCATACACATGTGGAAACTGTATGGCCCTCGACTTCCTAACTGCTGCCCAGGGCAGCACCTGTGCTCTACTCCATGTGGAATGCTGTGTCTACATTCCTGATCATGCTGAACAGGCACAGGCAAACCTTTAAGAAATAGACGCTGAAGTCCAAGCCATCCATGCCCTGGGGGAAGACCCCCTGACAACTTGGTGGAATTCCTTGGGGTCCTCCTGACGATGGGCAGTAGCCACCCTAACGCTTGTAGCTTGTAGCTTGGTAGTGTTTTGTTGTTCTTTATATTGTTGTTGTGGATTGTGGGCCCAAGGTGCCACCATCTGGATCAGATCCCATGCCACGACCCTGTAGGGGTGGAGTGTGAGCCCCAGGCTTAACTGTTCCCAGATCTGGGAGTGATCCAGGCTCATGGCTAGGAATAAGACCCTGGATTTAGAATGTTACATTAGTATAGTAGGGCACCTGAGCCTAACTTATGTAAGCATGATTCAGCTTATTGTATCATGCATGTGTGGCAGAATGCCACTATTGTTCTCTGACATATAAAAATCTCACGTGGTCCCCTAGAGAACAGAAGAAGAGCAGGAGCAGAAGCATGTTCCCTGTGATAGAATTGCATTCCCTGCATTAGAAGTGTGCTCCCCGCAATAAAGTTGGTGCCTGCCATTTCATTCTCATGTCAGCCCCTCGTGCATTCTTTCAACTGGACATTTCACCACTGAAATCCTCTATTCTCGATCAGCTCAGTGCTGACACAGACACATTCACTCTGAGCTACAGTGCTAGGACAGATGCTTGTGGAGTGCCAGGGACATATGGGGAAGGAGCTGAGTTGTTTGGCTTCAGGATGGGGCTTAAAGGTGAGCTTTCTCCCAGACAGAAATGCTGGCAGAATCCACTCCTTGTTTCTTTGTTGAGCCCTATCTCCCCACTGTGTGTGGACTAGGTGGCTGCCATATCTGAGTCTCCATCAACGTGGTTAACACAGGTGGCTCTACCCAGATGATTCCCTGAGACCCTGCCTCTCCCAACTTGCAGGCCCACGCAAGCTCCCTCCAGTCTTATTTTTTTTTCTTCATACAAATGGCCTGTCTTTGCTCATGTTGCAGACTATCCTAATCTCTCAAAGGCTCACAAAACACAAAGAAGCAGCAACTGGCCTTGGTGTGCCCCATACATCTTTCTGAGCAGCTGCAAACCTGGCACTAGTGTCTTCTGGCTGTGGTTAGTGGTTTAGCCTCTCAAGGCACTTATAAGCCCAGCATGGGTGGTAGCCACCTGTGGATTGCTTGGTGATTCTTACTAGGTGTCCCCAGAAGTGCATAGGCTGTAGTTGAACTTGGCTTGCAGGTGAGTCCCTCCCAGGATGCCCTTGGGCTGGCATACTTGCTGGCCTGCTTTGACAGGTGCTGGAGCTGGAGCTGGAGTACAATCCAGGATTGCACTGAAGGAGGACACACCTGAAGGGCAGACTAGGTATCACCAGAGCCCTGCTAAAGTGAATCCTGCTCACTGGGATTGGCCTGTGACTGGCCAATCATCACAACCAATCAGCTGAAGGGTCAATTCCTCCCACTGATGTTCAAAAAGCAACCAAGGCTCAACTACATCAAGAGGACACACACCACACACAATCCACACAAGGATCACATCTCGAGCACTTAGCTCAAGTGACCAGGAAAAACTGTACCACTGGGACCCCCAGGACACCTACTACATAAATCCACTCTACTAAAACTGGGAGACTTAAGAGTTCTACATAATACATAGAAACCAACATAGGGAGGCAGCCAAAATGGGGAAATAAAGAAAAATGTCCCACATGAAAGAACAGAATAAAGCTCCAGAAAAAGAACTTAACAAAAATAGAGACAAGCAATCTACCAGATGCAGAGTTCAAAACACTGGTTATAAGAATGCTCAATGAACTTAGGGGAAGAGTAGATGAACTCAGTGAAAACTTTAACAAAGAGATAGAAAACATAAAAAATGAGATAGAAAACATAAAAACAACCAGTTGGAAATGAAAAATATAATATCTGAAATAAAGAGTACATGAGAAGGAATCAACATAGGATGAAGCAGAGGATCAAATAACTGATATAGAGGATGGGGTAGTCCAGAACAGCAACAAGATAAAAGAATACAAAAAATAATTTAAGGGGCTTCTAGGACAACATCAAGTGTAACAACAATCGCATCATAGGGGTACCAGAAAGAGAAGAGAGAGAGCAAGGAATTGAAACCTATTTGAAGAAATAATGACAGAAAACTTCCACAACTTGATGAAGGAAATAACATACAACCCCAAGAAGTTCAGAGTGTCCCAAACAAGATGAACCCAAAGAGGCTCACACTAAGACAAATTATAATTAAAACACTAAAAGTTAAGACAAGACAGAATCTTAAAAGCTGCAAGAAAAAAGCAATTAGTTTCCTACAGGAAATCTCCCATAAGATGGTCAGCTGATTTTTCAACAGAAAAATCAGGCCAGAGGGATTGGCAGGATATATTCAAAGTGATGAAAAATATGGACATACAACCAAGATTACTCTACCTAGAAAAGCTATCGTTGAGAATTGAAGGACAAATTTATTTGGGAGGCTAAAAAGCTTCCCAAATAAAAAAAGAGCTAAAGGAGTTAATCACCACCAAGCTGGTATTGCAAGAAATGTTGGAAGGACTTCTTTAAGAAGAAGAAAAAAATATGTATCAAAAATATGAATAATAAAATGGTAATAACTACAGATCTATCAACGAGTACTTCAAATTAAAATTAATGTAATGCTCCAACCAAAAGATAGGGTGGCTGAATGTTTAAGCAAACAAGACCCTTATACATGCTGTTTACAAGATATTCACTTCAGATCCAAAGACACATAAATTGAAAGTAAAGGGATTGAAAAAGACACTTCATGAAAATGGAATTAAAAAAAAATATCTGTGGTAGCAATTTAAAACAAAGGCTATAATAAGAGAAAAAGAAGGACCCAGTAAAACCACTTCTAAGTATTTACCCAAAGAAACCCAAAATACTACTTTGAAGGGATATGCGCATCCATATGTTCATTGCAGCATTATTTACAATAGCCAAGAACTGGCGGCAACTAGAATGTCCATCAATGGACGAATGGGTAAAGAAGAGGTGGTACACATATATAATGGAATATTACTCAGCCATAAAAATAAATAAAAAAGTAGATATGTAAATAAATAGATAAATAAGAGAATGAAATCTTTCCACTTGCAGCAACATGGATGGACTCAGAGGGTATTTTGCTGAGTGGAGTAAGTCAGCTAGAGAAAGTCAAATGCCATATAATTTCACTTACATGTGGAATATAAAAAACAATATAAACAAAAAATACCCAGAAACAAACTCATAGTTATAGAGAACATTTTGAGAGTTACCAGATGTGAGAAGATTTGCAGGGGTGGGTAAAAAAGGGGAAGGGATCAGAAGTACAAATTGTAGTTACAAACTAGTCATGGGGATTTAAAGTATAGCACAAGAAATATAGTAAATAATATTATAATAACTATGTACAGTGTCATATGGGTACTAGATTTATCGGGGTGATCACTTTGTAAGTTATATAAATGTCTAATCACTATGTTGTACAGCTGAAACTCATATAATATTGCATGCCAACTATAATTGAAAAATAAAAAATATTTTTTTAAAATATAACTCTTCAATTGTTTATCTTTGAAGAACTAGAATAATAATTAGCATGGTTTACAATATAAATAACTATGCAAATTTTCCATTTTCATACTTACTAGTTGTTTGGCTATGAGCAAGCACATGACATGTTAGTGTCTGGGGAATAAAAAGGACTTAATGAAAACATAGCTATAAAGATGAATTTAAAGAAATTTTTGTATAGAAATCTGAGAATGAAAGGATATCAGTGGAAGCACCATAGCACAATGAAAGCCAATTAATTTCACCAAAGTTATTTTATTGCCACTTAAAAATATCCATTCATGTTTTGTGAAAATAAAATCTTGAATTACAAAAAAAAAGATTAGCGGCAAAAAGCATAAAAACTTAAAATTATTCTTAGTAATTATATTTTAGTATTTTATCTTATTTATAAATGATCTAGGTACCTAATAAATATCTATTAATTAACTCAATTTAGCATCAGTCTGAAGTTTTAATTTACCTAAAGAGGTTGGAAACGATCTTCATATTACAAATAGTAGGTGTTACCAAGCAAGAGCCTGCTGCCTAACATACGTAGGAGCCAATACTATAGCACTCGCTTTTGAGAAAAGAAAACCTTCTATTGCAAAATTAACCGGCAAGGAGACAAAAGGTGAGGCTCTAATCTGTCTCCTCAGTCCAGAGTTTGGGGTGAATTTTAAGGGGTTAAGGGGAACAGGCTGGTATGCAGAAGTCTGCTTTGATTGGAAAGCTTTGGGACTCGGCAAATGGATCTTCCTGGACAATGGTCCCTTCATTTCTGAAAAGGTTTCAGTGTTTAAGTTTCAGTCATAGTTCTTCTGTTCTGTAGGAGAAGATGAAACTTTGGTTCTGGGTGCAACTAGAGGTCAAAGTTCTCTCTTCTGCGTATGCTTTGCCTGAATGACCTGCAGTTTTGGACTGTTGTCTCTGAGAAGCAACTTAGTATCTTGTTAGAATCAGGATAGGACCAGTGTGAGCTGGTTCTGCAGTTACATAAGTGTTGTAGAAATAAAGTTAGTCCAATGATTCAATCTGGGTAAAGACAAATGTTCATTTTCATAATTTGAAACATCTGGTAGATACTAGCTAATTTATTGAATCAGAAAACCTTTAAAAGTTTAGGAAGAATAAAGTAGAATAAAAATGAATGCCTGTATTACACTTGACGTTGAAAATAGCTGTTTTTATTAAACCAACAATATTAAACTAGTCTTGTTTGCCAAATATTTACTTAAATTATGTAAACTTTAATTTTAAAAACCTTTGAGTTAGTTTTGTTAAAAATATTCAACCAATTGATTCAACCAGTTCTTGAATCAGACAGCATCCCATCTAGCAACTAAAGGGGACTCCACAGGTTGTACAAATTAGATGTTTTTTATAGGCAGAAAGAGTTGGACTAAAGTGGCTTATTTCAGGGAAGGTCACTTTCCCTTAAGAAAATTAAGGGGTCTTATCAGGCACATTACCTCACTAGTATTGATCAGGAAATTCCAGACTGATATGTCTAATATTACATTCCTGGGAGAGGCTGAAACTGTCATTAGGTTGCTTATTAAGTTTGGTTTGGTGATGTGGCTTAGAAAAAGTGACTCCATTTTGGCTTATTGTTTCTTTTTTTAAAGTTTCTACAAGAATACCTTTTTAAGCATATGAAAATATTGGAAGTTCAATTTCCTTAATTTCTGGGAATTTTAGAACTATGCAATTTGTATAAGTGTTTATCTTTAAGCCAATCAGAATAGAAGTCCCTTCAAGAAATTTTATAGTCTAAGTTCATAATACCATCCCAAATTAGGAAAATACTACCTACTCACAGACAAAAAGCATACAGACAGACACAAATAGAGCACTTCTAACTCTTCAGTCATGGGTCGGGAAAAAGCATAGAAATAACAAAACTTCATGGCTCATACAAAAGACCTGGTTCTCATTCTTGCCAAACCAATATACATAATAGACATCTTCAATATTTCCTTTGCTCTGATGCATAACCTTATGGAGGCTGTGGGCTAAATTTTGGGCAAGAGACTAAAGAGAGACTAGGTGGCTATCTGGGTGTCTCCAAAACACACCAAGTGGCAAAATATCTAGCCTGTTTCCAATGAGCTTTTTTGGCCTCAGGTGTTAGCAGTTGTTGTGCCTTAGGTTTGTTAAGTGAAGTTTCTGTCTCTAAAGAAGGTTGAGCAGGGGAAGTATGAGAGTGGTAGAGGAAAAGTTTTCTTGGACAGTTGCTATTTTAATGTATTTGTTCACCAAGTTTTCTTGGTTTCAGAAGGTCTGGCTTCTATTGTGAACTTTGATTTTGAGAATAGCTGATCCTTTGGTTTATAGTAAGTCTTCCAATAGGTTAGTGATGTGGGTTCCATTTTTGATGGGTGTCCCTGCAACTGTCATTGAATACTTTGCTTCCATTAAGGGGATTCAAAGATCTTGACAGGAGCAAGAAAACTCAGGCAATCAGGGCAAAGGTGCACAGGTGTGGGTCAGGGGACTGGGGGTGAGGTGTCGGGAGAGCAAAGAATACTGATATTCCAAATGGAAAGTTATTCTCTTCCCAGAAGGTTTACTGTGGTCTTGTGGATAAGCAGAAAATCATGGTGAGTAGTAAAAAGTTCTAGTGAGACAGAAAGAGGTTTAGAAAGAGGCACATCACATGATGGACAGCACAGATACATAATATCTCTAGAGTTCTCTGCACCTCATTGGACTACTTGGCCTCTGTTAGAGAAGACTTCTGTAGTGATCCATCTTTCTATTCTCCCACACAGATAGCCAAACCAATACTAAATGTAGTACCCTTGCTCTAATTGACTAATTTTTCTTCTCTGCTTAATTCTGTTCTTGAGTCATTTTATCCTTTTCCTTTTGTAAGTTAGAAAAGCTGAGCATTAGAAACAAAATAAGAGATAAATAATGAATGTCTTGGTTAAGCTTGGCCTCTTTTATATGGGTCCAGTTTCTGTGTTTTTTTGCTTTAATGAGATGTAGTATTAATAGGAATAAAGTCAATAAGACGAACAAATCTGAGAGGTCTGAGAATCATATAATAAACACTGAAAGAGGGCTGGTTTCCACAACTGTATATCCACATCACTGGGTCAGGGAGAGCAACCACTGTGTGTGAAGTTCCAAATACATGATTAATATGTGTTCATGCAGAAGAAACTCTATTCACAGTAAACCACTTAAGAGTGCCTGAGGATAGAAACACAAAAGAAAATTACCGTACTTATAGATAAATAGAAAAAGGAGACTACAGAATACTAATATATGCCTCTGTGTTGACATAATTTGTAAATTTTACTAAATATTATGAAGTTTTAAATTCGTTTATAAACAAAGCAAAGTCCTTTAAAATAATCTCTTAGGTCAGATCAATAATTCTTTATTTCTTTTTGATATCATTAGAAAAATCACTGAGATATTCCCATATATCATAACTGATAGGTCAGCATATTGACCAGAAGCCCAAATGTTTTCACCATATTTTGTTCTTATACAAACATTGAACTCTGCAAGCATCTTGATATCGCAAGTTTAATAGATGTATTTTCTAAGTCAGGCAGCTGGGGAGGTATAGTTTTCAGCTCTTCCTTCAAAAGAGCCAGACAATTGTGAGGGCTAGGGGAAAGTGATAGCCTCTCAAAGGGCTGTTGTACCTTGGGGACCTTTGAGACTTGCTATAGCCTTTATACTCTAGGCCATGCTCTCCCAAGGCTGCTTCAGCCAATGCCTGAATGATGTATAGGCCTGCCCTGCCCATGTAGGATCCTCTGGCTGCAACCTTTGCTCTGGGCCTCACCATTGGCCTGGCCAAGACTTTTTCAGAGCTGCACTCAAGTCTGAGGCTCTTCTTCCACAGTCTTTCCTCTTTCCCTGTCTCCTTTTGCAGGTGTCAGAACTGCATCACAGTTTGAATGCTTGCCCCTTCTACTTCTACTCCACTGCTTCTTTACCTTCCATAGGCATTTCTCTGACAAATCATTTGAGAGATTCTATCTTGGCATTTGCTTTCCAGATAACCAAAGTGACCCACTAAGTAAAACAAGAAAAGTTTCCCTTGGATTTCTCTTGTCCCTCTTGTCTCAACTGTCCGCGGGAGACCTCCCCTGATTGTTCTTCTGAAATAACCCCTTCCATTTTTTCCTTTGTGGTTTTTTTAATTTTTCATGGCATTTATTACTAATTAAAATTGTTTTCCGTTGTTTTTTGCTTAGTAATTAAGGAAACCCAAACTAAAACACATTGAGATACCATTTTCCAACCACCAAATTGGACACATTTAAAAAGAGTCATACTGTCAACTTTAAGTCATAACGTGGAATTCCTGAATCTTTCAACTGTTCATAGGGATGTGAATTGGTACAAACCCTTCGAAAAACAGTTCATCATCACTTAAGAGATTTGAAGAGGTGCAAACTGTTTGACACAGCAATTCCACTGTATATGCCCTAGAGGAATTTCAGGTCCTGTATCCAGAAAACCTATCTAGAATATTTACATGTTTTTATTATATTATAAAAAACGGAGAAAATTCAAATAAACTAAAATGGATATATTTACTTAATATAGCTTTATGATGAGATACAATAAAGCAATGACAGATATGAATGAATATTACAAACATAATACTTATCAAAAAAGCAAGTTTCAGAATATACACTATGCTTGTATTTATTTGAAGTTTAAAAATATGCAAATCAAAGCTATATCTTATCTAGCAGTATATTCATATCCATGACACTGTAAAGAAAAACAGAAGAATAATAAACATGTTGGTACTAGAGAAGAAACAATAGAGCTCTTTGAGGTTGTGGGTAAGTTTTCCTTCTTAGACTGAGTGGTTAAACATGAGTGTACATCTTCTGTACAATTTATACACATAATTTGCAAGTTTTAAAGATAAAATAAAATAATAATGCCAACAAACAATTGAGAAAAAAGAACAGAGCGATAACAACACCAAAAACTGAGCCCTATCTGCTAGAAAGTGTAACATAGGATACAGAAAGAATATTTTTTTGAGCTAAAGGTAATTTTAGCTTTAGGCTGAAGAGAACCTTCTGCTTCTCCTTTTAACTACCTAGAAGAACATGAATTAAGGGCCTTTTCCATAAGAGATTAGCAGTGATAGGCTCTTTTCGACCACCCTAAATGGCAAGGCAAACTTCTATTTACTAAACATCTGCTCTTCCTGTTATTCTGCAATGACCCTTTGAAATCCCTAAGGTACTTTACCTCATCCCTAGCTCAGAATGTCTTATATAACCATTTTCCTTTTCTATCTCTGAATCGCTCTCCTGCTTTTGGTGTTTCTAACTTTTTCATATATGCAGAGTTCCCATACACGTATGTGTTAAATTTGGTAATTTTCTCTTGCTAATCTATCTCATGTTTCATTTGATTATTAGATCAACCAGAAGAACTTTGAGGGCAGAGGAAAGTTTGCTTCTCCTTCACAATACAGTAGCCAAGAGAAGGTACTTTTGAGGAGATAAAACATACACTACTGAAAAGGATGAAAATTAGTATACATATATGGTCGTACAAATTTAAATACAATTCTCATACATACAGTTTTGCTTATATAGTTGTAATAAAATAATCTTGAATATACTTATGTATAACATGTTACTTTTTATAAGACAACCATGAAGATTGTAGGTACTTATATGGAATACTAAGAATGATAGCATTTTGTAATTGGCATTGACACTCCCCCCACCTCCACCTCACACAATGAATGAAAAAATGAATGATCAGAAAGATCAGGTCATTTATTTACAGTCAGGCACTAAGCTAAGACCAGAGCCCAGGTTCTCCTGACTCAGTGCTTATCCTTCCTCTTTACTGTACGGCCCTGTCAGAAAAGGTTTAGGACTTGTGGCAATATCGTATATTGTATGTCATAACATCTTGCTCTCTGTGATTAATGCTATTATTTATGAAGCTTACTCAAGGGTCCAAGATGCAATTTCTCACAATTTTTGAATGCCTGTACATCATTTACCAAATCCACAAGATGGCAAACTAAGAACATTCCTCAAACTCTGGACTTTAGTGGTAGAAATCCCAGGCTGTATAACATGTCCTGTTATAAAGAAGTTTTTATAATTTATACCTGACTGCTATGGCCTTGTTGGATTCCCTACAATCTTAAGTTTCATATTCTTAAAATTTTTTTAAAAATTATAACTAACATACAATATTATATTAATTTTAAGTATACACTATAGTAATTCAACATTTATATACCTAAAGAAGTGGTCACTATGAAAAGTCTGGGAACCATCTGACACTGTACAATGCTATCACAATATTATTCACTATATTCCCTATACAGTACATTACATCCCCATGACTTATTCGTTTTATACCTGAATATTTAAACCTCTTATATCCCTTTACCTCCCCCCTTTTTAAATTTTTTAATTACAACGTACATTCAATATTATTTTATATTAGTTTCAGGCATATAGCATAGTTGTTAGACATTTATATAATTTATAAAGTGATCCCCTGACTAGTCTAGTACCCACCTGACACCATACATAGTTATTACCATATTACTGACTATATTCCTCATACTTTACTTTACATTCCCATGACTGTTTCATAACTACCAATTTGTACTTCTTAATCCCTTCACCTTTTTAACCCTGTCCCCAAACCCCTTCTCATCTGGCAACCATTAGCTTGTTCCCTGAATTTACAAGTATGCTTCTGTTTTGTTTGTTTGTTTATTTTGTTCTTTAGATTCCATTTATAAGTGAGACCATTTGGTATTTTTCTTTCTCTGTCTGACTTATTTCATGTAGTATAGTACCTTCCCGGTCCATCCATGTTGTTGCAAATGGTAAGATTTCATTCATCTTTTTTTTTTATGGCTGAGAATTAGTCCATTGTACATATGTCTTCTTAATGAAAGCCTCTGTAAAGCAGTTTAGAAAAGTGTAAAGATTTTTGTAAGTTAAGACAGTTTAGCATACTCTTCAGTGTTTTCGTCCATCCATTTTCTGTTCATTGAATGTTCTTGCTGCAAATAAATCATATCCCTTTATTTTGCTATGAATATCAATGCTATCCAAGAATTCTGGAATCAGATAATCCAGGTATTGGCATCTAGTGAATGCCTTTTCTCATATATGTTATAATTGTCTTGGTTCTTATTGTGATGAGTGATTTTCAACAAAAATCTGGATGTTTTGGGTATTGTGTTATGTGATTCTGTTTAACTGGCCTCTTCTGACACTCTAGCAGGAGAAGAGCATGCCACTTCATTTCACTTGTCTGGTGGAAGTGGGAGTCCAGGTCTTGGTCTCTAGGTTTTGGTTTTGTCTCTCTTGACACACAAGGGCAAGGGGCTCCTTGTTACTGCTCAGTGAGTTTGGGAGTCCTGGCTCACACAAGGCCTTCACTGATGCCACCCTGGTGGGAAGGTCAGGAGTGTCTTGTTCCTGTTCCCAATGTAGCCTACTGTGATGCCATGAGGAAACCTTGTTAAATCTAGATGATGATGAGAGTCTTGACTCTGAAACCACCTCAGCAGGGAAGGGTGGGTGCCTTGTTCCTTCTAGGTGGAGGTAGAAGTCCAGGGTTTCTGTAGTCTTCAGGGACACTGCCAGGAGGACTGCTGATTACAACCTGCATTAATACCTGAGGATGAATATCCTGACTTTTTACTCAAGCCTTCTCTGACACCAGGTATGGAGGGCTGGTGTTGGGCTGCTTCTTTATAGTCTGATGAGGTTAGAAGTCTAGTTCCCCACTTGGCCTTTACTGAGGGGGCTGGGAAAAGGGCTGCTGTTTTCCCTGTAATGTTTGGCTGGAGTAGAGCAGTTACTGTCTACAACTTTTCTGTCTCCTTAGGCCTTTCCTTTTCTGGTCCTTTAGGTGGAGAGAACAGGCATTTTTTTTTCTTTGCTTACACCAACTGGCATTTACTATGGGTGTTGACTTCAAAAGTACCAAGTCTGGCATACTAGAGACAAAAAGAAAAAAAAAAAAAAAACAAGGTACTCACTGTCACCTATAAAATTCTAGCACTTTATCAATCCCAAGAGAATGTGACCGAAATATTACTTGCTTTTCACAGCGATTTTCAATGCAGAAATATTTACTCTGAGTAAAAACAGATTTATTCAGCATGATTACAACCCCTCAGTCACTACTTAACATGTATGGTGGGGAAATTTCTATTTATCAGGTACTAAAAGACATTTTAGAATATAGCTTCCAGATGCTGCTATCTCAATTAGCAACATATCATTTGTCGATAGCCCAGTGACCTATAGCAAATGTATGTGAATCATGGCTTGCAACCTCAAGTACCTCCAACCATTTGTAATTCACTAGAAGGGCAAAAGAATTTGGGAAAGAGAAGGATTCGACTGGACAGAAGTCACGAAAGAGACTTTAAAGATGAGAAAATAAATCACTAGCTTTTAAGCAAGTGTAGAGATTACATAAATGTAAGGAGGAGGGCTAACATTTCACATTGAAGAATAACATGAGCAGATATGTGGAGGAGACAAAGAGCATAGTATGAGCAAGAAGCTGGGGGCCTCCCTGTCTATGATGGACATGGTATGTGCAGGAGCAGTAGGCAAACATTTGAATAAACAGAGATAGGCAAGAGCATGGCAGGTTTCAGGATCCAGTCATTAGCATTTCAAAGAGATTCCTAAGGCAAAGGAAACTGTTATAACTATTGGAAATGAGACAAAGCCAAGAGATCCATTATTAGGAATAAAAGAGAATCTAGAATCTATAAAAGTGGTAGATGATGAGATTAAGTTCAGTAGTAAGGTTAGTTAGAAGCAGAAGAATCTTGAAGAAAGAGCCAGGTGGAGCCAGCCTGGAAATAAAGTTGAGAAGGAAGCAGGAAGCAGGCCCTTGAATGGTCCTTTTTAGAGGTTCTTCTCTGAAATATTACTCAAAGCCTCCTTCCCCAATTCAGTGGTGCTTCCCAAGACTCGGTCCTTACTGAACTCCTCCTGACATCTTGCTCCATGGTCTCTGCTTCTGTGGTGGTCTGGGGATGGTAAGGCCAGGGTAAACACAACCATCAAACTTAGGACAGTTGAAGAAAGGAGATGAGTATGGGGAAGGAGCCAAATGTCTCTATTCTAGAAATCCAGGAGAAAGGGGCCGTCTCTGACCATAACACAGTGAGGATTGCAGTACAGGGAGAAGAGAGAGATGGATTAAAGATGTCAAACTCGAAGGGAGAGAAAAAAACCCCAGCCTAGAGCAAATAGAGCCTCTATTTCAGAGACCAGGGAAACTCCTTCATGACCGAATTGAAAGATATTAAGATGAGCTAGCAGGGCTGAATTTGGCAGATCAATCTGTGCAATAGCCTTCCTACCTAGTTCCTCCTCCTTTATTTATTTATTTTTTCAGTTAACAGTTTTATCAGATAGAAAAAATTGTTCTTGCTGCATAGATTATAAAAAAATACTCAAAATGTTTTCAGTAACATGAAGAATATTTTGGAGGGACTCACGATCTCTCTGAGGAGATAAAGAAAAATTGTTTTAATTCTCTCCTTTCCTTCTAGGACTATTCATAAAGTCTTCTGAATCCTGAATCATCAGAATTAATCCCCCACACCCTCATCCCCCTCCACATCCTTGAACTCAAGACAAGGATGTACCTAACCTTCATCCCTATTCTCTCTTGCTTCAAATCCTCTAAAACTTGGGGACAAGGAAAACTCCCAGACAGTACCACTTCTCTTAACAGGGGCAAAGAAATTTCATTTTTGGACACACCTAATCATAAAGAATCGTGGATGTTATAAATGGGATTAAACGTACTGTAAAAAAAAAAAGGAAAAATATAAATAGGTTTTAAATCTCCTATCTAAGCTTCTTCAATTTCTTTCTTCAATTTCAATATTTCTTGATGATGTGAAAAGAAAATACTTTAAAAACCTCATTTGCTGTTTTTTTTTTTTCCTGCTAGATGCATGATCTCATGCTTAACTATACCTATTAGCCCAATTCTTCCTTCCAAATCTGGACTCTCAGTAAACAACATCTTTCACCAGTCTTGTGATGTGTTTCGATAACAAAGTGTCATTCTTGAAAAACTGTAAAATATCCAACTATTTTCTTGTGCAGGGGTTTTACAACTGGATTTCTAAAATACATAGTAAAATTGCTTTCATCAGTAAACTCTAATAATTGCTCTTAAGTTATAAATACAAATTATGAATAACCATTAATTAGCCCAGTGGTTTACTAACATCTAATCCTCAGCAATAATAAAATCTAAGAATATAGACTCACACATTAAATTTTGGTGTCAATTTTTAGCCAGTCTTGAAGATTTTCTTGGTTCCAGCACAAGGCCACATTTTGAAAACAAATACTTTAGAGCAGAGCTTCTCAAACTTTAAAGAACATAAGAATTGCTAAAAGGGTTCCCAGCCCCAGAGATTTTGATCTAGTAGTTTAAGGCTGGGGACAAATAGTTAGCTTTTCTAAGATGATGAGGCTGCAGATTGTCAAACCACACTTTGAGTGATGTTGCTTTATAAGATTCTCTGCTTATTTCTATCTTCATTATTGTTATGCCTTCCATACCTAATCATTAGAATTATTCATGATAATATAAAGAGAGGTAAGTTATAAGAAATGTTGCTCCCTTTAATTATTTGACTTTGAATTGCATCCGTTGCTAAACTATTGGTCATAAGAATATAAAATAAATTCCTTAATTCTAGTAGTTAGAGTATCAAGAAATAAGAATGTGCAGTTTGGACAAGCAAGAAATCCTTGGTACCTCAATGCAGCCCTCAAGTAGAGAAAATGCCAGGTACTGGTTTCATGGCAGTGTCAGAGCTCACTCACTCCCTGCAGTGGTTAGTGCTCTGGCTGCTGACAGCATTTATCTCGTTAATACTTACCCCTAATGTGTTTGGATAATAGAGGGATACTTAAAATGATCTCACTCTCTCCTCATTTGATCAATTTCTGCTTAATTAGTTTATCTAAAAATCTATTGATTTAAAGGATATTTGTACTTTTTATGTATGTGCGAAGGAATCTTTTTTAAATTAAAAATTATTGGATTTCTCTCTCTATAAAATACCTGGGAATCAATTTAGCCAAGGAGGTAAAAGACCTGTTCTCAGAAAATTATGTTATGGAAAAAAGGAATTGAAGAAAATACAAGTAAATGGAAGCATATACCCTGTTCATGGGTAGGAAGAATCAGCATCAACAAAATGGTCATACTACTCAAAGCAATCTATAGATTCAGTGACATCACTATAAAAATACCAATAGTATTTTTCAGAGAGCTAGAACAAATAATCCTAAAATTTATATGGAACCATAAAAGACCCCAAGTAGCCACAGCAATCTTGAGAAAGAAGAACAAAATTAGAGTTATCACACTACCCGATATCAAATTATACTACAAGCCTACAGTAATCAAAGCAGCATGGTACTGGCATAAAAACAGATACACTGATCAATGGAACAGAATAGAGAGCTCAGAAATAAATCCACACCTGTACGCTAATTTAATATATGACAAAGGTGATAAGAATATACAATGGGGTAAAGAAAGTCTCTTCAATAAATAGTGCTGGGAAAATTGGACAGATACATGCAAAAAAAGAAAGAAAGAAAGAAAGAAAAAGAAAGAAAGAAAGAAAGAAAGAAAGAAAGAAAGAAAGAAAGAAAGAAAGAAAGAAAGAAAGAAAGAAAAGAAAGAAAGAAAGAGAAAGAAAAGAAAGAAAGAAAGAAAAGAAAGAAACTGGACCATCTCCTAACACTATATATAAGAATGGACTCAAAATGGATTAAAGACTTAAATGTAACACCTGAAACCATAAAACTTCTAGAAGAAAACATAAGCAGAAAACTCTCTGATATTGCTAACAGTAATTTCTTTTCAGATATATCTCCCCAGGCAAGGGAAACAAAAGAAAAAGTAAACAAATGGGACTATATCAAACTAAAAAGTTTTTATACTGCAAAAGAAACCAACAACAAAACAAAAAGACAACCGTCTGATTGGGAGAAGATATTTGCTTATGGTATATCTGATAAGAGGTTAATATTTAAAATATCTAAAGAACTCATACAACTCAACAACAAAAAGAAACAAACAATCCAAATAAAAAATGGACAGAAGATCTGAACAGATATTTCTCCAAAGAGGAAATACAGATGGCTGATAGACATATGAAAAGATGCTCAAGGTCGCTAATCATCAGAAAAATGCAAATTAAAACTACAATGAGATATCACTTCACACCTGTCAGAATGGCTATCATCAATAAATCAAAGAATGACAAGTGCTGGTGAGGATGCAGAGAAAAGGGAATCCTAATACATTGTTGGTGGGATTGTAAATTGCTACAGCTTGGAAAACAGTATGGAGGTTTCTCAAAATACTAAAAATGGGTATACCTTTTGACCCAGCAATTGAACTTCTGGGTATTATCCAAAGAAAATCAAAACAATAATTCATAAATATATGCACCCCAATATTCATGGCAGCACAATTTACAATAGCCAAAATATGGAAGCAACCTAAATGCTTGTCAACAGACAATTGGATAAAGAAGTTATGGTTCATACATACAATGAAATATTACTCAGCCATTAAAAAATTGAAATCCTTCCGTTTGCAATGACATAGATGGACCTAGACATTATTATGCTGAGTGAAATAAGTCAGACAAAGAAAGATAAACACCATATGATTTCACTTATATAAGGAATCTGAGGAACAAAAAGAACAAACTAATCAAAAACAGACTCGCAAATATAGAGGACAATCTGGTGATGGCCAGAGGTGAGCAGGGTTGGAGGAGTTGGGAGAATGGGTGAAGGGTTAAAGAAGTACAAATTATTAGTTGATAGATGGTCACGGGGATAGGGGCACAGTATAGGGAATGCAGTTAGCATTATTATATTGGCTAGGTGGAAAACCAGAGAAGAGAAGGAGCAATTAGGGGGATCATTTTATAAACTACATAAATGTCTAACCAATGTACTGTATACTTGAAACTAATAAAAAAAAAAAGAAAAAAGAAAATGTTAAAAAATTATAAGGGTGACATTGATTAACAAAATTAAATAAGTTTCAAGTGTATCATTCAACAGAAAATGGTATATATGTTGTATTGTGTGTTCACCACCCAAAGTTCGATGTCCTTCTGTCACCGAATATTTCAACCCTTTTACCCCTATCTACCTCCCCCACCCTTCTCTCTGGGAACCACTAATCTACTGTCCGTGTCCATGAGTCTTTGTTTTGTTTGTCATGTTTCTTTGTTGCTTTCAATTTTATATCCCACGTATTAGTAAAATCATATGGTTTTCAACTTTTTATGTCTGACTTATTTTGCTTAGCATGATTATCTCATGATCCATCTGTGTAGCACATGGCAATATTTCATCTTTTCTTATGGCCGAGTAATATTCCGTTGTATATATGTACCACAACTTCTTTATCTAATCATGTATCATAGGACACTTTGGTTGCTTCCATGTCCAGGCCACCGTGAATAATGTTGCTATGAACATCAGATGTGTATATCTACAGATAATAGTTTTCAAAATTTTTAGGTAAATACCCAGAAGAGGGACTGCTGGATCATACAGTAATTCAATTCTTAGTTTTTTAAACTGCCATACTGTTTTTTGTAGTGATTGTACCAATTTGCATTCCCACCAGCAGTGTATGAGGGTTCATTTTGCCTATGACCTCTCCAACACTTGTTATTACTCATCCTGTTGATGATAGCTATTTTAATGGGTGTGAGGTGGTTTCTCATTATGGCTTTGATATACATTTCTCTATTAGCTAGTAAAATTGAGCATCTTTTCATATATCTGTTGGCCATTTGTATATCTTCTTGGGAGAAGCGTCTGTTCAGGTCCTCTGCCCATATTTTATTTGGCTTTTTTTTTAATTATTGAGTTTTATGAGTTCTTTATATATTTTGGATATTAGGTTCTTATCGGAGGCTTTGTTTGTAAATACATTCTCCTATTTGGTTGGCTGCCTCTTTGCCTCGTTGATAGTTTCTTTTGCTTTGCAGAAGCTTTTTTAGTTTGATATAGTTCCATTCATTTATTTTTGCTTTTACTTTCCTCATTTTTGTGGTCAAATTCATAAAATCTTCTTTAAGTCCAAGGTCCATGAGTTCAATACCTATGTTATCTTCTATGCAGTTTTTGTTTCAGGTCTTATATTCAGGGCCTTGATTCATTTTGAGTTAATTTTGGTATATGATGATAGACAATAGTCTAGTTTCATTATTTTGCAGGTGATTTTCCAGTTTTCCTAGCACCATTTATTAAAGAGGCTTTCCTTTCTCCATTGTATGTTTTTGACTCATCTGTCAAAAATTATTTGTGCATATATATATATATGGCGATTTACTACTGGACTCTCAATTTGTTCCACTGGTCTGTGTGTCTGTTTTTCTGCCAATACAATGCTGTTTTCATTATTGTCACTTTGTAGTATAATTTGAAATCAAGCAGAGTGATACCTTCAGCCTTATTCTTTTTTTTCTCAGAATTGCTTTGGCTATTTGGTGTCTTTTGTGCTTCCATACAAATCTGATGTTTTTTTTTTTGTTCAATTTCTCTCAAAAATGCTGATGGTATTTTGATGTGACTGCATTAAATCTGTATAATGGTTTAGGTAATAAGGTGATTTTAACTATGTTGATTTTCCAATCCAAGAACATAGAATGTCTTTCAATTTCTTTGTGTCTTCTTCAATTTCTTTTAATAGCGTCTTATAGTTTTCAGTGTACAGGTTCTTCACATGTTTCATTAGATTTATTGTTAGGTAATTTATGCTTTTTATTGCAATTGCAAAAAGAATTTTTTAAAAATTTCTTTTCCTGAAAGTTCATTATCAGAGTATAGGAATGCTTGGGTTTTTGTACATTGATTTTGTATCTTGAAACTTTACTGTATTTGTTTATTATTTCTAATAGTGCTTTAGTGGAATCTTTAGAGTTTTCAATATAGCCATTCATGTTACCTGCAGAAAGTGACGATTTGACTTCTTCATTCATACTTGAATACCTTTTATTTCTTTCTCTTGCCTGATTGCTCTCACTAGGACTTCCAAAATTATATTGAATAATAGTGTTGATAGTAGACAGCCTTGTCTCATTCCTAATTTTAGAAAGAAGGTTTTTATTTTTTCACCATTAAGTATATTAGCTGAGGGTTTGTCATATATGACCTTTATTATATTGAGGTACTTTCCTTTAATGCTTATCTTATTAAGTGTTTTAATCATAAATGAATTGTCAAAGGTTTTTTTCTGCATCTATTGATATAGTCATATGATTCTTATTTTTTAATTTGTTTATGTGGTATATCACATTAATTTAATTATGTATGTTGAACCATCCCTGTGCCCCTGGGATGAAGCCCACTTCATCGTGGTGTATGATCTTTTTAATATATTGCTGTATTCGGTTTGCTAGTATCTTATTTAAGATTTCTGCATCTGTGTTCATGAGAGATATTGGTCTGTAGTTTTTTTTTGTGTGTGTGTTATCTTTGCCAAGTTTTGGTATCAGAGTAATATTGGCCTCATAAAATATGTTGGGAAATACTGGCTTCTCTTTGACTTTTTGGAAGAGTTTAAGGAGAATAGGTATTAAACCTTTGAATGTTTGGTAGAGTTCACTGGTGAAGCCATCTGGTCCTGGACTTTTACTTTTTGTTAAGTTTTTGATGATTGTTTCAATTTTCTTACCGTTGATCAGTCTATTTATATTTTTCAATCCTTCATTATTCAGTCTAGAAAGATCGTATCTTTCTAAGAACTTGTCAATTTCTTCTAGGTTATTAAATTTGGTATCATATATTTTTTCATAATATTCTTGCATGATCCTTTGTTTTTGGTGGCATCTGTCGTAATTTCTCCTCTTTCATCCCCGATTTTGTTTATTTGTGTTTTTTCTCTTATTTCTTTAGTGAGTCTAGCTAGGGGTTTGTCAATTTATTAAACTTCTCAAAGAAGCGGCTTTTTGTCACATTAATTTTTTCTATTCTCTTTTTGTTTTCAATTTAATTTAATTCTGCTCTAATTTTAGTTATTTCTTTCCTTCTGCTGACTTTGGGCTTCATTTGTTCTTCTTTTTCAAGTTTTCTAAGATGTAATGTTCAGTTGTTTATTTGGGCTTGTTCTTGTTTCTTGAGATAGCCCTTTAATGATATGAACTTTCCTCTTATTACTGCTTTTGCTGTGTGCCAAAAGTTTTGATGTATTGTACTTTCATTCTCATTTGTTTCTATGTATCTCTTGATTTCTGTTTTTATTTCTTCTATAACCCTGTCATTCTTCAGTAGCATTTTGTTTAATTCCCACGAACTTGTGGTTCTTCCTGTTTTTTTTTTTTAACAATTAATCTCCATTTTCAAAGCATTATAATCAGAGAATATATTTGATATGATTTCATTCTTAAATATGTTGAGGCTAGTTTTGTGTCCCTACTTATGGTTTATCCTCACGAATGTTCCATGTACCCTAGAAAAGTATGTATAAGCTGCTGCTTTGGCATGAAAGGCTCTGTAAGTGTCGATTATGTCCAATTAGTCTAATGTATCATTTAAGGATGTTATTTCCTTATTGATTTCCTATTTGGATGACCTATTCATCTCTAACAGTGGGATATTTAGGTCTCCTACTATGATTGTCTTTTTGTCAGTTTCTCCCTTTAGTTCTGTTAGTAAATGCTTTATTTATTTTGGTGTTCCCTGATTGAGAGCACAAATATTAATAAGTGTTAAGTCTTCTTGATGTATGGTTCCCTTTATCATTATGAAGTGTTTATCATTTTATCATTATGAAGTGCTTATCATTGTCTCTCATTACCTTTTTTATCTTGAAGTCTATTTCATTAGATACAAGTACAGCTACACCGCTTTTCTTTGGATGCCATTTGCTAAGAGTATCATTTTCCACTCATTCACTTTGTGTCTATATCATCCTTGCAGCTAAGATGTTTCTCTTGAAGGGAGCATGTAGTTAGGTGTTGTTTTTTGATCCAGTCTGCTACTCTGTCCCTTTTTATTGGTGAGTTCAGTTCCTTTACATTTAGGATGGTTATTGAAATATGAGGTTTCCTTATAGCCATTTTTTGTTTTGTTTTCTGGTAGCTCGATGTCTCCACTGTTTTTTTTTTTTTTTGTCCTTGTGTTTCTATCTGTTATTTTAATTTGGTTGGGTTTGGTGGATTTTCCTTCTATTCCCTCGTGTTTTATGCTATGTGTCTCAGTTCTGGATTTATAGAGTGTGGTTACCATTAAGTTTATGTAAGGAATAGTTATATATAAACAGTAGTCCATTTTCTTCTGTGTGTACCTTATCTCCATTCCCATTTGAGAATTTGGATCTTCCTCCACTTTTCTGTTTTTGTTGTCTCAAATTCTCTGAACATTCATACAGGCTAAACATTCATTTTTAAGTTTCAGTAGCTGTTATCTTCTCTTTTTAGAGTGTTTCTTTTTTTAGCCTTTAACCATTATGTAATATTTAAGATTTTAATACCCTGTTCTTAATAAGGGCTGCACTTTCCTGCTTCTGTCTGCTTTAGTCATCTTACTCATCCTTATGTATTTTTGTCATTTTGTTTCAGGTAGAATGACCTCCTTCAGTATATCTTGTAATGCAGGTCTTTTGTTGGAGTATTCCTTCAGCTTTTATATGTCTGGAAAGGTCTTTATTTCTCCTTCATATTTAAAGGAGAGCTTTGCTTGATATATTATTCTTGACTGGTAATTTCTTTTTTCAATATTTTGAATATTTGGTTCCACTCCTTCCTTGCTTGTAGGGTTTGTGCTGAGAAGTCTAATAATAGTTTAATGGGTTTTCCTTCATAAGTTCCTGTCATCTTTTCCCTGGCTTCCTTGAGAATTCTTTCTTCTTCATTAATTTTTGACAATTTTAATATAATGTGTCTTGAAGAAAACCTTTTTGGGTTGAGATAATTGGGTGTTCTCTTGGTTCTTGGATTTGAAAATTCAGCTTTTTCATTAGATTTGGGGAATTTTCATTGATCATTTATTTGAATATGCTTTCTGCTCCCTTCTCTCTCTCTTCTCCTTCTGGCATACCCATTATTCTCCACCCCCCATCTTTATTGAAATATAATAGACAATTCATTGCTTGTATTTACATTGTACAACTGAATGAGTTTTTTTCAATTAGAGTTGGCATACAATAATATACCAGTTTCAGTTGTATAGCATAGTGATCAGAGATCCACATGACTCACAAAGTGATCACGCCACTAAATCTAGTATCCCTCTTCTCTCTTACATATTTATCAAAACGTTATTAACCATCTTCCTCATGCTATACTCTACATCTCCACATCTAATCAGCAACTATCCATTTGTACCTATTAATCCTTTTTTTTTGCTGTCTTCCAACCCTGTCCCATTTAGTAGCCCTCAAAATATTCTCTGTATCTATGAGTTTATTTCCACTTTCATTGTTATTGTTATTTTGTTCTTTAGATTCCACATGTACGTGAAATCATGTGATATTTGTCTTTATCTATCTAACCCATTTCATTCAGTGCAATACCCTCGAGATCAATCAAGGCAACACCTTTTTCCATTTCCTTCTTTTTAGTCTCTGTGTGTCTTTTAATCTGAAGTGAGTCTCTTGTAGGCAACATATGTAGGGGTCTTGTTTTCTTATCTATTCAGCCACTCTGTCTTTTGGTTGGAGTACTTGGTTGATAGAAATGTAATTATTACCATTCTTTTAATTTTTTTTTACACCTACGGCACCTGGTCTTCCTAGGTGCTCTCCCATCCAAGTACTAACCAGGCCTGACCCTGTTTAGCTTCCGAGATCAGACGAGATTGGGAGTGTTCAGGGAGGCCTGGCCATAGATAATTATTACCATTCTTTATTCCTGTGTTTGATACATGTTTTTTTCTTCTTAAAGAAGTCCTTCCAACATTTCCCGTAATACTGGCTTGGTGTTGATAAATTCCTTTAGCTTATTTTTGTCTGGGAAGCTCTTTATCTGTTCTTTGGCTCTAAATGATAGTTTTGTTGGATAAAGTACACTTGGTTGTAGATTCTGGGTTTTCATCATGTCGAATATTTTGTGCCAAGCCCTTCTGTCCTGCATAGTTTCTTTTGAGAAATCAGCTCCTGGTCTTATGGGTGCTCCCTTGTAGGTAACGAACTGCTTTTCTCTTGCTGCTTTTAAGATTCTTTGTATTTAACCTTTGATATTTTAATCATGATGTGTCTTGGTGTGGGCCTCTTTAGGTTCTTGTTTTTTAGGACTCTCTGAACTTCATGGAGTTGTATGTCTATTTCCTTCACCAGGTGAGGGAAGTTTTCCATCATCATTTCTTCAAATAGCTCTTCAACATCTTGTTTTCCTTCCGGTACCCCTATGAGATGGATATATGTACATTTAATAGTATCCAATAGGCTCCTTAAATTATTAGTATAGTCTTGCCTTCCTTTTTCTTGCCATTCTGATTGATTATTCTTGGCTTCCCCATCCTCTATATAGGTCGTTTGATCTTCTTCTTTATTCACTCTGTTTATTCCATTTAATATACTTTTCATCTCAGATAACGTGTTATTCATTTCTGACTGGTTTCCTTTTATAATTTCCATTTTTATGTTTTTTTTTATCTCTTTGTTAAAGCTCTCACTGAGTTCATCTACATTTCCCCTAAGTTCACTGAGCATCTTTATGAACAATGTTTTGAACTCTGCACCTCTTAGATTACTTGACTATATTATTCCTGGATCTCTGTTCTGTTCTCTTATATGGTTTCTGTTTTTCCGTCTTCTCATTTTGGCTGCTTTTCTGTGTCTCTTTTTATGTACTCAGCAAAGCTCCTAAGTCTTCTGGTCTTATTAGTGAGGCTTTGTGTAGTAGGTGTTCAGTGGCACAGTACTGAGAGAGTTTCAGCTGCAGGCCAAGTTTAGCTCCAGCCTGTGACCCTCCATGGCCAACTGTTATGATTTAGCAAGCCATCCACAGATGCCGTGCTTATAGTTGCTTCAAGGGGCCATGCCAGACATCATGGTCTGCTGTCACCATTGTGTCTTGGTACTGCTCAGCAAGGAGCACCTGACTCGCCAAGGATACACTTGAATGTGGCTTGTGTGGGGTGGTGAGTTGGGGGAGGTGGAATTTCAGGGAATACTATGGGAAGAACGACCTCTATTATCCGGTTTGACGATGTCTCAGCTATAGTGGTGCTGAGTCTTCACACTGGGATGGGGAGAGCTCAACAATGGAACAGTGGATACTGCCTGCATTTCTGTACAGAGTGAGCCTTGCCTCCAGCCCTCACTCCCACAACTCAGTGTCCCCCTGTAAGTTCCTGGTTCCCCTGTGCAACTTACTTGGCGCCGGTGCTCAGAGTGAGCAGGTAAGACACGACAAAAGTCTGCTCAGGGACACAGTCCCTTTAAGAGGCATCTTCAGCTACCTGTTGCCACTACTACAGCTTCTGTCTTATCCAGCCACTTGGTACCAGGCAGTGTTGCATCTTCACCCCCTCCTACCTTCTACAGTTACAGGTTGATTAATTTTTTCTCTCTCTAGTTGTAGTGCTTCTGTTTCTCTAGATTCTGGGCAACTTTCTTTGCTGTTTGCTCCATGTTTCTGTCACAACTTTGATTTGGTTGCAAGAGGGATGAACAGAGCCTCTATCATCTATGTCAATTTTTTTTTTTTAGCTAGCAGTATTGCTGTTTTGATTTCTGATTCTTCTTTGTCATCATTTTAACTTCTTAACTATTATGCAAGATTATTATCCTGAGAACTATCTTGCATGTATCCTCAAAAAATGGAGTAATAATCCATAACTTTTTCCATATTTTTGTGCCATTTAGATTAAAAAAATGAATATGAAGAATGTATATCATCCTCTACTGAAGGAATTATGTCCGTGATTTAGCTATACCTTATTATTTGAAAGTATTTTTCTTAAATTCTAATCCATAAACTAAAGCTCATTTCTCTAAAAGTTTTTACTTTATAGTGAAACCAAATTATTTAATAATATTTGCATCAATTGAATCTTGGAAAGCCATTAATGTTTTTTAAAATTTGATAGTTCTCTTTTATAATGTTCATATGAAATATAAAAAAATCCTTTTAGCTTACAGTCTATAATTAGGAAAAGAGAATAAAAACTGAAATCCCAATAGCAAAATGAATTTTTCAGGCTAATTAGAATCTTCGAGAGCTTCAAATTTTAATTAACACTTTACATTTGTAAATTAGCTGTTTAAAACTTGCATTTTTTGTCCTGTCTGAAAGAAGCATACTTTAAGAGGTGAATGTTAAACCAAAATAAGAAAAATGCCACCAGTTATGAAAATATTTTTCTTTTCTTAATGTATTCTCAAGTGTCTCCTTTAGACTTTATGTGGTTTCTTTTCATTATTACAAGGTAATTTTCCACTAGAGTGGAGAAAAGCAATAAGAAAACACCAGTAAAACCAACTTTTTGAAAACAATTTTAACGAGAAAAGTAACACTAAGTAACTAGAATTTTGTTTCATTACTTAGCTCATGTTAGACAAAGGTTGGAAATCATCATGTTCTTCAGATTTCAGAATATGCTATAATGGTGTTGGGAGCAGACAAAAAAATTCCCAATTTGCTGAAAATCTTTTTTTTTTTTCTGTTTTACTTAGATAAACCCCTGGATCATCTGTGATTTTAAGAAAGAAAATATGCTCCAAATATAACAATTCAGTAAATCAAAACAACAGGAAAATATACTACATTGTAAGAGGCAATGGGCAAAATTCAGAGCAATGTGCCCATTTAGGAGCAGGAAAAAGAAGAGAGTGGAAATGAGGAGGAGTTGTTTACTTCCTGCTGACATAAGAAACATTCATGAGTTTAGTTCTGAAGCTCTCCTGGGAGAGGAAGAGGAGACCAATGGGTCCTCAGGTCATTTGGTAACAATGACTTACAATAGCTATTCTCCACCCTCCCACCAAACCAAGGTCTATTCTAAGGAACCGTCCCACAGGCTAACACACTGTAAGAACATGTAACTCATCCTTTCTTCTGGGTGGTGGTACTGTCTTATTTTTGTGTTTTTTTTTTTTTTTCTGGAAATTTATCGACCTATCTGTCTAGTGTTCTTTTATAGGGAGAAACTTTCTACTCTTCTCATCTATGAATTTCCTGTTTACTTTCTGCCACTCCTTTCCACATGATATCCACAGAAGGTGCCATGTTCTTAGCTGACACACCTTTAGCTGTATTATCCAGGGATGAGCATCTGACCTAGAGTGGGATGATTAGAATTCTTGCCTATGGATTTGAAATGGAATGAAAACGTTTCCCATTCCCATCTTGTTTACGTCCTGGACAACAACAACAAAAACAACATAAACTTAGGTGGGCACATTCATTGAAGGAATAAGAAAGCCATTCCACCCAGAAGGATAAAGAATAAAGCACACTCACAGAAGAAAACAGAGGAAAAAAACAATCTTTTAGTTTGTTTGTTTTAGCATATTTAAGTTGGTTTTCTAAAATGTTTTTGATGAGATTATTATCTGACATCTTTCTAATACTAAGATTATAGTTGTAGTAAATGACCTTTGGGCCCCTCTTTCTTGTAGATAGAAGATACTTTAAGTTTAAAACTTAAACTGTGTTCTCTTCATTTAAATATTCAAACCAATTTCATGTTGAAGCACACACTTTTCTTTACTGCTATTGAGATGTTACATGGCTTCATACACTGAAGAACAAAGCTCTCGGAGAATAATTTTTGGACAAATGTCACACTTCGCAATGACAGATAACATTTAAAAATATCACTGGACATCAAATCTTTTCTCATCAATTGAAGGAAGTCTTGCTTCCTTGCACTTGCCAACCTGTGTTTGATATATCCTGTCAATAAAAAATAACCTTTGTTTAAACTGCTAAGATTTTATTTTTTTTAAAAACCCACAGCATAAACTTACTTCTCTTCACTGGCATGAATATTTATTTAGTTTTTATATATTTTTGACTTTTAATTACATAAAACTTATTTTATTAATGTTTTATATGAGAATATAAACTATGTGGCTTCATATGACTATTTTAAATAAAATTGCATTTCATCACACAATTATGCAATTGTGCTGGCTGGAAAATTACTTCTTGACTATCACCCATGGGAACATAGGCTATCACCCATGGGAACATAGGCTATCACCCATGGGAACATAACATTCTAACAATATGCTTTCTGCTTCTGTACTCCTGCTTGCACACCTGACCTGTGGGTTGACAGGTAGTGAATAGGAGAAAAATAGACCTTTGTGTTTAAGACAGAATGAGGAATGGGATTTAGGGCTTAAAAACCCTGTACCTCTACATTTCGGGGCTGCTTAATTTGGGATCCACGTACCCCTGGCAGACCCAGTTGGCTGAATAAAGAGTGTGTTTCCTATAACTCACTGATTTCTGGTGGTCCGTGTGTCTTTCAGGGGCTGGCGGTTACAACACAATGTGAAGTTGATTGATTTTATCTATATATATCTCAAGAAGAATAAGAACAAAATTATGTTGAGATTTTCAGGAATTGTTATGTACCTTAAGAACTATTCTTGGAAGAAAAGCAAGAATGTGAGAAAATTAATTAGAAGCTGTGTTAAATTGCAAGAAATAGTAGCCCCCAAACAAATTAGATATTTGTTTTTTCTCTCATGTATCCTAAATGTAAAAAGCCAGCAGTGGCAACTTATGATAGGGTTTGTGCCTCATGATATGATTGCTAGAGTCTTTCTAACAACTCTTTTACCAACTCAAATACAAAGCAAAACTAGAACCACTATTTTTGCTATAATTTTCATATATATCTGTGATGTACAAATATTGTAGCTTAGGATCCTATAGTAGTTACATTAAACTTTTATATTTTACTTCATTTATTGCTCTATCAATTGCACTCTATTTCATATCTTCTCCCAACTTTCATCAAAATTGACCACATATACTTTGTTCATGAATCAAACACAGTTGATACTGCTTTTATGGAAATAGGAAGATTTATACCAAACTCTATCTTCAGGGATTTTCACATAGATGATTATTGATTGTAATATATATTATCGAATAACACATGGCTCTGGACAAGGTGATAACAGCCTGTTATGGGATAAAAGAACAGAATTCTGTAACTATGGAAGCAGAATGTTGTATACCACTTGTGGCTGCATTTTGATTTGTGTATGTACATGGTCAGATAGAATCTTAAAGAGAGGGAGTAAATGAACTTGGTCCCAAAGTTGCTTATTTACTCTTGTAAGTAAGTCTTGTGCTAGCTAATTACTGCTTGGCTATCGCCCATGGGAACATAGGTCATCACCCATGGGAACATAACATTCTAACAATAAGCTTTCTGCTTCTGGACCCCCGCTTGCACATCCGACCTGTGGGTTGACAGTTAGTAAATAGAAGAAAAATAGACCTTTGTGTTTAAGACAGAATGAGGAATGGGATTTAGGGCTTAAAAACCCTGTACCTCTACAAATCGGGGCTGCTTAATTTGGGATCCGCGTACCCCTGGCAGACCCAGCTGGCTGAATAAAGAGTGTGTTTCCTATAACTCACTGATTTCTGGTGGTCTGTGTGTCTTTCGGGGGCTGGCGGCTACAACAGTCTCATACAACTGATCTTGTATCAGAAAACAAAACCACCACGACATTAACATTAGTAATAGGTAGAACAATACAGTAAGATGCAATCTGTGATATTGGAAACATTTCAAAACACCATTTAACTTCTTATTTAATAAAAAGTGGAGAAATTGCAGGTTAAAAAGAAATCTATAGTGAGGCTACACGTGTTATGTTAGACCTCATAAGAAGGTCTAATCTGAGGAGAAACAGACAAGAAGAGGAGAAACAGACAATTCGCTTTAGCGAACTGTTCAATTATATTAGCATCACATAACTGAGAAAGCGATGTACGGCCATTCTGTATTCCACAGAGACTGAGAGAGAGAGAAATTAGAGTGTATACATTAATGAAAATACAACAAGTTGGTAGAATGAGCTGGAGTTCAGGAAATAATAATAATAGAAGTAATTGAAAAACATGGTGTGAAAATATTAATAAACTTGCAGCAAAGATTCCTGAGAAAATCATAGAACCCCCTCAGGAGTCCATAAGTCTGATGTATAAAACAATGTCTATATGTTCTAAGTACCAAAATGAATTGTGAAGTTATTACTTTAGAAGTGAGACAAATCAAAAAGAAAATTCAGTGCTGGTTGCATAATGAGACAGAAGTTCTAATTTACTTGACAGAAAAGAAGGATCAGTTCAAATCACTGTGTGTATAACATTACTTTAAAATGACTCAAAACAGCCTAGAAAAGTTCACTCAGAAAATTTCAGCAAGAAAAAGATGCCCTAATACTATCCCGAATGAGCAAGCTCTGGACAAATTTATGTTTTTGTTTTTATTTTTTAAACTAATAGTTTTCTTGAAGTATAATTAACTGTAGTGTCATATCCAAATTCATGTTCTTCACAAACTTCAGAATATGGCCATATTTGAAAATAGGTCAAGCTGCACAGTATGACCTTATTTGGCAATAGGATCTTTGCAGATATAATTAAGGTAAAGATCAAGATGAGATCCTATTAGATTATATGGGCTGTAAATTAAATGAGATTGTTCTTATAAGAAACAGAAAAAGACACTCAGAGAGACACAAAGGAGAATGCTATGTGAAGACAGAGGCAGAGATTATATAAATGCCAAGGATTGCCGGCAACCATCAGAAACTAGGAGAGAGATATATATGGAACTAATAATCCCTCAGATCCTCCAGAAGGAACCATCCCCTTCAAAACTTTGATTTCAGACTTATGCCATTCTCTCTCCCTGCTCTCAAACTGTTGACAGAAGACATTTCTGTTATTTTAAGCCACTGAGTTTGTGATAATTTATTATGGAAGCCCTGGGAAACAAATACAGATTTTGGTAGCAGGAACTGAGGTGCCACTGTAACAGATAACTAAAAATGTGGAAGTGACTATTGAATTGGGTAATGAGTAAAGGTTGGAAGAGATTTTAGGCTGATGGAAAGAAAGGCCTACATAGTCTTGTTGAGAAGGTTGAAATATGAATGTGAGAGGTGATTCTGGTAAGAGCTCAGAAAGAAATGAAAAATACTATAGAGAAAGTTTCTCATCATGAGCTTTTTGTTGTTCATGAACAGAATCTTGGTAGAAATGTGAATGTTAAAGGTAATTCTTGTGAGATCTTAAAAGGAAGTGAGGAGCATATTATTAGAAATTAGAGAAAAGGTAACCTTTGTTATAAAGTGGCATAAAATTTGGCTAGATGTGTCTTTTTGTTCAGTGGTAAATAGAATTTACAAGTGATGAACTTGGATATTTAGTTGAGATTTCCAAGCAAAGCTCCCTGCTACCTTAGTATAATGTATGAGGCAAGGTAAAGTGAGAAAGGAGCTACAAGGCAAAAAAAAAAAAAAAATCCAGCACTTGATTATTTGGAATTTTGCAAGCCTATCCAGATTACAAAGGATGAAAAAATGAGAAAATACACTGTTAGGAAAGTGTGCTTGAGAGAGAAGCCCAAGGGTGTAGCTTTTGCTGAAGAGATTAGGTAGGTGACTTATGGATCCATTTAACTATCTCAGCAGAGCCAGGAATAGAGATGGGGTTGTGCAGAAAGGATCTGTGGAGAAGGCTTTGTCTAATGATGATGTATACCAAAGACCAAGAGGTTTTTGAGAATGTCGTATCAGCAGAAACACTGTCAGTTTCTCAGTCTCTGAAAGGACAGAGAGAGGAAGAAATAAATAAAGGCTTTAAACTTCTGAGATTCTACAACCAGAAAATGGACTGATAGAACTATTTGGCTACAAACATGAGCTGTCTTTCAGGAAAAAGAAAGAACAACTCCAAAGATAAAACTATAGCCAGAGAGATGGAGTTAGGGTCAGGAGTCAACAGGAGCACCACTGTGGGGCTCAGAGAACAGAACCATTGAGAACCCAGAAGACAGAGCATTAATACCCAGAGGATCTTCCCAGCCTTGAAATCCAATGGGATTTGCCTTGCTGGATTTGGATTTTCTTGGTGATCCCTTTATTCCTTCCAATTTCTGTCTATGGAAATGCAAATGTCTATTCTATAACTGTCCCATTATTCTATTCTGAAAGGAGATAAGGTGTTTTCTAGTTTCGCGGGTCCACAGATGGAAAATTTTCGTGGGCATGTACCAAACCCAGAGTCTCACCCATGCCTGATTTAGATGATTTAGATGATGAGATTTGGGACTTTTTGCGTTGATAATAAGTAGATGAGATTTTGGATTTAGAGTTGACATTGGAATGGGTTAAGACTTTTGGCAATATTGGGATGAGGTAAATGTATTTTTCACATGGGAGGGATGTGGATGTTTGTTTCCTGGTAGTTGTCAGTCTTTATTGTTCTCTTATTCAGAGTTTTACTTATATTTTTTTATTATTTATTTTTCCATGTGAACTCTAGAATTGGCTTGAATACAGCATTTACCATAAGCCAAAACAAAAATTAAAAACAAAATTATTGATATTTTAATTAGGAGCACATTAAATGTATAAATTAACAGGAATAAATGATACTTTAATGATACTAAGTCTACTTAAGACCAGTTGTTTAAGACATATATTTACCTGGCCAATTTATTATTGATTCCCTTTTCCCTTCTACCCATATTCCTTGAAATCCTTCTTCATTTATATGTCAAGTCTGTTTATTTATTATCTCAGTTCTAGGTATTCTAAGAGATATAAAGTGGGGTTAGTGATTCTGCTCTCAAACTGTCTGTAATTTCTTAATGAAGATACGATGTCTGAATTTATAATTCAAATCTGAGAGATAGAGCAGTAAGTGTCCAACAAAAACAGAAAAACTTCAGGCTCTAAATAACCTAGAAGGAAAAGTAAAGTTCTACACTCTCTTTTCCAATTTACTGGACTATTTATTAGATTAATTCACTAATAGGCAGTGAAAATGGGAAGTGTATAAACTTTGGAACAGGCAGACTTGAATTCATTGCCTAGGGACAGGGCCCGGGTAGGGGAATCTGCCTCAAAATTTGAAACTAGCTTTCTTGATTGCATAATGAAAATACTTATATCTTCTTTTTAGGCTGTTATGGAGATTAAAAAACATAGTCTTTGTAAAATATTTGTTAAATAATGCATGCCCTTTACATCGTACTGCCTCTTCTGATATACTTCTGGTCTAAAGTTCAATTAACACATTGGGTAGTGGACACAACCCATCAAGGAAAAATATTTAACTGGAATGAATCTTGAAAGTTGTATGTCTTATTTCAAGTTTATTACAAATGAGAATTGTATATCCTTCTTTAAAATGAGTCAATATCACTTGAAATTTTAAAGGATTACATGTCGTGACTAATAATAAATCAAATAAATAGAACAAAAAACTTATCTTGTATCACATGCAAGTTTTCTTCATGTAGGTTTTATATATTTAAAAATTCTTTTCATGCTTTTTGATTTTTTTTGTTAGTCTTGTTATGCAAAGGAGGTAGTCTCTTCCATGCATCTTCTCAATGGTTTTTGATTACAGATATATCTTTTTATAGTGCAATTCAGTCTAGAATAGAATTCTGCAAAACACACAAAAGTGACACAATTATAAATGCAGATTTTCTTGTGCAGCTCAGCCTAAGTTTGCGTGGTAATTTCTTATCAGAAATGCATTAGGGAGTATATGTCTAGAATATAATTATACTGCAACTCTGTTAATAATTATATAACTATCTTCATTTTATTTTATCTTCCTAAATTTTTATGGATTTAACCATAAATCCACGGTTTTCCAAAAGAGAAATTATTTATTGCTGTGTAGTAACTCCATAATAAACTGTTTCCGAGAACTTCAGAATTTTTGAGACTTGATTTGCTAAAGTGACGGATGGAAAGATAGCATATCTTTTAAATATTACTTGCTAGTTGGAGAGGCAAGATTAAAATCATCATGTTTAACGTGTGAAGGATAGGGGCTCTTTTTAACAGCTTTATTGAGATATAATTCACATACTATGAAGTTCACCCACTTAAAGTGTACAATTAAATGTTTTCCAAGTACAGTAACAGAGGGTGCCAACATCATGACAATTGAATTTTAGAACATTTTCATCACTCTCCCAAAGAAATCTATACTCATTAGCAACTACTCATATCTGCTGCTCCTTGCCCCACCTTGTCCCTATCACTACTAATTAGTAACAATAATAAACTTTCTGTTTCTAGACATTTATATTTCCTGGAAATTTAATATATATAGAATCATATAATATGTGATCTTTTGCAACTGGATTATTTTACTTAGCATAGTATTTTCAAGGGTACATCCATGCTGTAGGATATGTCAGTACTTTCTTGTGCCTAATGTTTCATTGTATGACGTTTTATTATTGATTGGTCAGTTGAGAGACATTTGATACTTTTCACTTTTTGGCTCTTATGAATAATACTGATATGAACGTTCACATGTAAATTTTTTATGGACATTTGTTCTCACTTCTCTTGGGAATATATTTATGGATGTAATTTCTAGATCACATGATAACTCTGCGTTTAACCATTTTAGGAACTGTCAAACTGTTTTCTAAAGCAGATGCATTATTTAACATTCCTGACAGCAATGTAAGAGAATTCTGATTTCTTCACAACCTCACCAAAATCTGCTTTTGTATGTCTTTTTATTTTAACCATGTTAGTGGATGTAAAGTGGTATCTCATGGTTTTGATTTGTATTTTCCTAAAGACTAAGGATTTTGAATATTTTTTTTGTGTGTGCTATTTGCCATTTGTATGTTTTCTTTGGGGAACTGTCTTTACAAATCCTTAGCCCATTTTTCAATTGGGTTGTTTATCTTATTGAGTTATATGAGATCTTTATATGCTTTGGATATGTCTCTTATCAGATCTATACTTTTTAAATATTTTCTCCCATTTTGTGGTTTGTTTCTTTACTTTTTTGATAGTATTAAATTTTTAGCACAAAGGTTTTTAATTTTGATGAAGTCCAATTTATCCATTTTTTTCCCATGTTTTTTGGTGTCATAGCTAAGAAGTCATTGCCTAACTCAGTGATGAAGATATACTTCAATGTTTTCTACTAGGATAAGAAACTCTTTTTGAAAAAAAACCCAAAAATTTATATGTAAATATTAAAATAAATAGCATTCAAATTTTATGATGGATATTTTTGAAGTAGGAATTTGAAGTTTACTGTTATTTCCTTAACATTTGTTGAGCAAAGACAAATTTTCTATGTTTAAATTTTAAAAAGTTGTCCAAATTTTCTAATAAACTTAGGATGTGAAGTTATTCTTATTGATAAAATAGACTGGTGAGAGGAATTACCAATATATAAATGACAACAGAAATAATGTACTACATATAAATTTATTTGGAAAAGTCAGTATAAGGAAGTCAAATTTGTAAAGTACTGTACAAATGTTACTCAAATCTCTATTTTATTAAAAAATTTAAAATGCTTTCAGTTACAGTTGACATACAATATTATATTAGTTTCAGGTGTACAACATAGTGATTAGACATTTATATAACTTATGAAATGATCACCCTGTTTAGTTTAGTACCCACTTGACATCATACCTAGTTATTACAATGTTATTGGCTATATTCCCTACGCTGTACTTTACATCCCTGTGACTGTTTTTATATCTGGCAATTTGTGGATCTTAATCCCTTTCCCCTTTTCACCTATCCCTCAAACCCCCTTTCATTTGGCAAACCTCAATTTGTTCTCTGTATCTGAGTTTGTTTCTGTTTCAATCATTTATTTATTTATTTATTTATTTATTTCCATGTATAAGTAAAATCATATAGTATTTGTCTTTGTCTGACTTATCTCTCTTAGTATAATACCCTCTAGGTTCATTCATGTTGTCACAAAGAGTAAGCTCTCATTCTTTCTATGGCTGTGTAGTTTTCCACTGTATGTATATATGTATGTATATATGTATGTATGTATGTATGTATGTATGTATGTATGTATGTATGTATGTAGGTATGTATGTATGTATATATCTTCTTTGTCCATTCATCTGTTGATGGACACTTAGGTAACTTCTTTATATCGACTTTTGTAAATAATGCTTTAATGAACATAGAGGTACACATGTCTTGTGAAATAGTGTTCTCATATTATTCAGATAGATATCCAGAAGAGAAATTGCTGGATCATATGGTAGTTCTATTTTTATTTTTAAAGGAACCTCCATACTGTATTCCATAGTAGCTGTACCAATTTACAATCCCACCAACAGTGCACGAAGGTTCTCTTTTCTCTCCAACACTTGCTATTTCTTGAATTTTTGATAATTGCTATTTTAACACATGTGAGTTGATATCTTCTTGTGGTTTTGATTTGCATTTCTCTAGTAATTAGTGATGTTGAGCATCTTTTCATGTGCCTGTTGGCCATCTGTATGTCTATTTAGATACTCTGCCGTGTTTTAATCTGATTATTTGTGAGTTTTTGTTCTTGAGTTGTTTGAATTCCTTACATATTCTAAATATTAACCCCCATCAGATGCATCATAAGCAAATATCTTCTCCCATTCAGTAGGTTGTTTGTTCATTTTATTGATGGTTTCCTTTGTTATGCAAAACTTTTTAGTTTGATGTAGTCCCACTTATTATTTTTTCTTTTTTTCTGTGGCCCAAAGAAACATATCCAAAAAAAAATACATATTACTAAGAGTCGTATCAGAGTTTACTGCCTCTGTTTTCTTCTAGGAGTTTTATAGTTTCAGGTCTTACATTTAAGTCTTTATCCATTTTGAGTTTATTCTTGTATATGGTGTAAGAAAGTGATACAATTTCATTCCTTTACATGTTTCCAGTTTTCTCAACACCATTTATTGAGGAGACTGTCTTTACTCCATTGTATAGTCTTGCCCTCTTTGTCATAGATTAACTGATCACATAGGCATGGGTTTATTTCTGGATTCTCTATTCTGTTTCATTGATCTATATGTCTGTTTTTATGCCAGTGCCATGCTGTTTTGATCACTATGGCCTTGTAGTATAGTTTGATATCAGGTACCATGATACCGCCAACTTTGTTCTTCTTTCTCAAGATTGCTTTGGCTATTTGGGATCTTTTCTGGTTCCACAGAAATTTTAGAGTATTTGTTCTAGTTCTTTGTAAAATATTATTGGTATTTAGTAGTGATTTTATTGAATCTGTATATTGCTTTGGATAATATGGACATTTTAACAATGTTAATTCTTCCTGTTCATGAGCACAGTATATTCTTCCATTTATTTGTATCTTCTTCAACTTCTTTCTTCAAATTTTTTTATAATTTTCTGAGTACAGATTTTTTACCTCCTTGGTTAAATTTATTCATAGGTTTTTTTTTCTTTTTGATGCAATTGTAAATGGAATTGTTTCCTTTATTTCTCTTTCTGATAGTTTGTTATTGGTGTATAAAAATGCAACTGATTTATCAATATTAATTTTGTATCCTATTTTACTGAATTCATTTATTAGTTTTATAAGTTTTTAGTGGAATCTGTAGGGTTCACTTGATATAGTGTATCATCTGCAAATAATGACAGTTTTACTTCTTCCTTTCCAATTTGAATGCCTTTTATTATTATTATTTTTTGTCTGATTTCTGTGACTAGGACTTCTAATATGATGTTGAATAAAAGTGGTGAAAGTGGACATTTTTGTCTTTTCTTTCTCTTAAAGAAAAAGCTTTCAGCTTTTCTCTGTTGATTATATTAGCTGTGGGTTTGTCATGGCCTTTATTTTGTTGGGGTATTTTCCCTCTATTTCCACTTTGCTGATCATAAATCAATGTTGGATATTGTTAAATGCTTTTCTGGATCTATCAAAATCATTATAGAATATTTATCTTTCATTTTATTTTTCTGGTTTTAGTATCAGGGTAATACTGGCCTTATAAAATGAGTGTGGGAGTCTTCCCTCCTCTTTAATTTTTTAGAACAGTTTGTGAAGGATGGGAAGGAAGAAAGGATTCTTCTTTGAATGTTTGGTAAAATTTATTTGTGAAGCCATCTGGTTTTGCTTATATGGAATATTTTAATTACTGATTCAATTTTGTCAGTAGTTATCAATCTGTGCAGATTTTCTGTTTCTTTCTGATTCAATCTTAGAAGATTGTATATTTCTAGGAATTTATCCATTTCTTCCAGGTTGTCTAACTTGTATTTCCTTATAATTCTTTGTATTTTTGTGATGTCAGTTGTCACTTCTTTTTTTTCATTTCTGTTTTTATTTATTTGGACCCTCTCTCTTTTTTCTTCGATGAGTGTGGCTAATGGTTTTTAAATTTTATATTTTTAAGAAACCAGCTTAGTTTCATTGGTCTTTTCTATTGTTTTTAAAGATTTTATTTCATTTATTTCAGCTCAGATTTTTATTATTTCTTTCTTTCTACTTACTACTTTAGGCTTTGTTTGTTCTTTTTCTCGTTCTTTTTGGTTTAAGGTTAGATTGTTTATTTGAGATTTTTTGTTTGTTTGTTTCTTGATGTAAACCTGTATTGATATAGATTTTTCACTCAAAACTGCTTTGGTTATGTCTCACTGATTTTGGGTTACTGTGTTTTCATTTTCATTTGTTTCAAGGTATCTTTTGATATCTTCCTTGATCTCATTGTTAACCCATTCATTGCTTAGTAGCATGTTATTTAGCCTCCATTTGTATGTGTGTTTTTAGTTTTCTTCTTGTAATTGATTTCTAATTTCATAACATTGTGATTGGAGAAGATGCTTGATAAGTTTTCAATGTTAAATTTATTGAGACTAGTTTTGTGGCCTAACATGTGGTCCATCCTGAAAAATGTTCCATTTGCTACTTTTAGGTGAAATGTCCTAAGCATATCAAATAAGTCCATCTGGACTTATCTGTTTATTATGGTCACTGTTTGCTTGTTACTTTTCTGTCTTGATGATTTATCCATTGATATCAATGGGGTTTTAAAATCCCCAACTATGACTGTATTACTGTTGATCTCTCAATGTTTGTTAATATTTGCTTTATATTTTTAAGTGCTCTTGTGTTGGGTGCATAGATGTTTACAAAACTTATGCTTTCTTGTTGAATCGATCCCTTCATCATTATGAAATGTGCTGCTTTGTGTCTTGTTAGAGCCCTTCTCTTAAAGTCTTTTTTTTCTGTTATAAGTATTGCTATCTCTGTTTTTTTTTTTTTCATTTTCATTTGCATGTAATATCTTTTTCCATTGCTTTGCTTCAGTCTGTATGTGTCTTCCAATCTGAAGTGGGTCTTTTGTAGGCAGCACATGTTTGGGTCTTGTTATTTTTTTTTATTCATTCATCTACCCTATGCCTTTCAATCGGAACATTTAGTCCATTTACATTTAAAGCAATTATTGATAGCTACGTAGTTATAGTGATTTTATTAATTATTTTCTGATTATTTTTGTAGTTCTCTATTTCTTTCTTATTCTCTTGTTCTCTACTGTCAGGGTAACACTGGTCTCATAAAATGGGTGGGAGTCTTCTATACTGATAGTGCTGTATTTGAATTTTTTTTTCTCTTTATTTTTTGTATGTGTCTTATAAGTTTTTGGTCTGTGGTTACTATGTGATTCATATATACCAAGCTGTGTTTATTTTAAATTATTTGTATTTTAAGTTAATTTTCACTTAAGTTCAAACACAAACTAAAATCACTACAATATTTACTCCTCCCACCCATGTTTATGTTTTTGCCTTTAGTTTTTGTTTCTTCTGTGTGTGTTTGTGTATATCCTTTAATTTATTGTTGTAATTACACACAATATTCCTACTTTTGAATTTTAACTTTTGTACTAGCTTTATAGTTTAATCCACTCCTGTTTTTATGTGTTTGCCTTTGTCAGTGAGAATTCTCTTCTTTCCTGTATCTTATTCATGGTTTTGATCTTTTTTTGTTCTTAAAGAAGTCCCTTCAACATTTCTTGTAATAATGGTTTAATGGTGATAAACTCCTTTAGTTTCTCCTTGTCTGGGAAACTCTTTATCTCTACTTCAATTCTAAATGATAGCCTTGCTGGGTAGAGTAAGCTTGGTTGTAAGTCCTTGCTTTTTTTTTTTTTATCACTTTTGGCCTGCAAAGTTTCTGTTGAGCAATCATTTGACAGTTTATGGGATTTACCTTGTAGGTAACTTACTGCTTTTCTCTTGCTGCTTTTAAGAGTCTCTCTGTATTTAAACTTTGGCATTTCAATTATGATGTGCTTGTTGTGGACCTCTTTGGGTTCCTCTTTCTTGGGACTCTCTGTGCTTCCTAGGCTTGTATGTCTATTTCCTTCACTGGGCTAGGGAAGTTTTCTGTCATTATTTCTTCAAACAGGTTTTCAATACTTTGCTCCCTCTCTTTTCCTTCTGGTACCCTATCATGCAAATATTGTTATGCTTGATATTGTGCAAGAGGTCTTTTAAGTTATAATCATTTAAAAGAACTTTTTTTTTTTGCTACTCAGAATGTTTTCCACTACCTTGTCTTTCAGATTGCTAATTCAACTCTCTGCTTTATCTAATCTACTGTTGATTCCTTCTAATATATTCTTAATTTGTTATTGTATTCTTCATTTCTGACTGGTTCTCTTTTATGTTTTCTATCTCTAATATTATAATTCTTATCTCTTTGTGTAAGTTCTCACAGAGTTCATCTATTTTTTTCCTAGGTTTATTTAGCATCTTTATAACCATTGTTTTGAACTTTACCTCTGGTAAATCATTAGTTTCCATTTTGTTTAGTTCTTTTTCCTGGAGTTTTATCCTGTACTTTCATTAGGAACATGTTTCTTTGTCTCCTCATTTTGGCTGCTTCCCTGTGTTTGTTTCTATTTATTAGATTAGTCTGCTACTTCTGCCAGTTTTGGCATGATGATCTTATGTAAAAGGTGTCCTTTGTGGACAAGTACCACAGTTTCTCTGGTCACCTGAGCCAGGTGCTTCAGGGGTGTCTCTTGTGTGGGTTGTGTGTGCACTTTTGTATTTAATCAGAGACTCCGGGATGAGAAAGACTTTGGAGGGGTATGAGGATCTTCATGCTTCTCCACTGCTTTCTGCTCCTATACCACCATTGCCTCCTGAGTATGAGCAAGACTTAGAGAGGGAGGCTCACAGAGATCAGCAGGCTAGGGGAGGAGAGGACAGTCAGGAATGGACTTTGATGGGCTAAATCAGTACCTCCAGGAAAGTTATAAATACTGATGATGGGGAAATATGAGTATGTGTATGACCTCTGATCTATATTTGTCTGTGTTATATGTAATATGGTGTTTCAGTTAAGAATTCTACTTATGATGGAAAGGAAAACGTATGTTTTTTGGTAACAGAAGGTATAAAATATGGAGATTTATTTTGAAAGAAATTACGGGAAAGGTATTTGTCTTAAAGTTGGTTATTTCTGATTAAAGGAAAAGAGGCAAACTGAAGGAATAGCAGGTTTGTGACAAAAAATCCTGAGAGGAAATTTTATGTGATTAAGTTAAAAAAAATGAAAATTTAAATGCCAAAAGTAAGCTAATGCACAATTAAAGTTGTATTTTTCATGTTGTCTGCCTCTGGGGCCCTTAGAATAGGCTTTCAGAGATTTTTATTCCCAGTAGGCAGGGACTACAGCCCTATCTCAGCTTTGAAGAAGTTACAGAAGACAGACCTTCCTCCCTCAACATCCCCTTAAAAGTTTGGGAATACAATCTCTGAAAGAAAATAGTTGTAGAGAGCAGATCTGTGTTGCAGATCCTGCAGCTGAAGCATCTGCAAAGCTATGCTTGACTATGTTGCACTCTGCCAAGGGCAGAGAAGCAAAGAACAGACAGCTGCTTGTAGTTTAGCACAGATAACTGGTGGGTACAGACAGGCCTTGTGGAGATTATTGTTGCCAGCAAGTTTCAATTCTCAAGAAGGAGACTCCCGCCCACTCCTTCTGCTATCCCTAACTCAGGAGAAGTTATCTGCAGCCCAGGAGTAGTTAAAGAAGAACTGGAGGCAGGGCATATTGAGCCTTTTATTAGTCCCTGGAATACTCCAATTTTTGTCATTAAAAAGAAATCAGGGAACTGGAGATTATTATAGGACCTCCGAGCAGTTAATTTGACTATGGAAATCACAGGTGCCACTCAACTTGGCCTCCCTACTCTTACTATGATTCCTTGGAATTTTCATCTTATTATTGTAGATTTGAAGGACTCTTTCTTTACTATACCATTAGATCCTGAATACAAGAAGAGCTTTGCTTTTAGCGTTCCTCCACTTAATTTTAAGAAACTCATGAAGTGGTATCAGTGGAAGGTTCTTCCACAAGGTATGGCTAATAGTCCCACAGTGTGTTAAAATTTTGTTGCTGAAGCAGTATTGCCAATTAGAGAAAAGTTTCCAAACTCCTATATCATTTTGCTTGCGTGTGCAGAGAAAAGAGTACTACTGCAAGCATATGCTGAATTGCAGGTATCTTTACAGAACTATGGTCTTTGCATTGTACCAGAGAAAGTGCAGGGGTCTGCATCTTTTTCATATTTGGGAACTATGATTTTGCAATGTACAGTTAAACCACAAAAAGTTCAAATTCGATTTGACTCATTAAAAATGCTTAATGATTTTCAAAAAGTACTTAGAGATAGTAATTGGCTTAGGACACAGTTAGGAATCACCACAGGACAACTGCAGCCTCTTTTTGATATATTGAGAAGGGATTCACATCCTTCTTCTCCCAGAAAGTTAACTCTTGCTGCTAAACAGGCTTTACAATTAGTAAATGAAACAATACAAAAACACAGGTCTATTGTATAGACCCCTCTCTGCCTTTGTTACTAATAATCTGCCCAACTAAGTCCCTACCAACTGGGATTATTTGGCAGAGATCAGGCCCAATAGAGTGGCTGCATTTACCAAATTCTGGTCCAAAGGTTCTTAACTCATATTATGAATTAATTGTTATTTTTATAGTAAGGGTTGAACCCGGATGTGACGGCTTTTGAGAAGAGATACTAATACTATAATTATTGCTTACAATCAAAAGCAGCAAGCATGGTTACATCAATATTCTAATTCATGGTCGTTATCATTAGCTCAATGTAATGCAATCATTGATTGTCATTATCCACCTGATAAACTGATACAGTTTTTGCTACAAACACCTGTAATATTTCCAAAGATGATTTCCCAGATACCTATCCCTAAGGCCATTACTGTCTTCACAGATGGCTCCAGCAATGGTATTGCTGCAGTACATACTCCTACTTAGACTTATTCAAAACAGACTAACATGACGTCAGCTCAGAGAACTGAATTATTGGCTTTAATCTGGGCTTTAGAGCTATTTCTGCAACAACCTATAAATATTTATTCAGACAGCGCTTATTTATATACTGTAAGTCAAGTTATTGAAACTGCCTTTATTGGACATATGGCAGATGAGAGCCTCTTCCATTTATTCATACAGCTCCAAAAGCTTATTCAAGCTAGGAAAGACCTATGCTTCATTGGACATATACAAGTACTCTTGCAGCTCCCAGGGCCACTAGCTGAAGGAAATGAAAATGCCGATCGCACTACCTGTGCTGATGGAGCTATTCCTATTTATTATTTGCTGGTAGCTGTGCTCTCTGCCCCTATGCAGTTAGTGATAGAAAGTCATCAATTACACCATCAGAATGCATCTGCCCTATGGAAGCAATTTAGACTGACTTGGGAAAGTGCTTGTCAAATTGTTAAACAGTTTCATCAATGTCATACTCATCTGCCTGTTCCTCACTATGGAGTGAATCCAAGAGGACTGTTACCTAATCACATATGTCAGATGGATGTTAGTCATGTAAGATCCTTCTGCAATACTCCCTATGCACATATTACTGTAGATACCAGTTCAGGATTTATTTTCACCATTTCTTATTCAGGGGCAGGCACTAATCATGTAATTAGTCATTGCTTGCAAACATTTGGAGTCCTAGGCCTTCCTAAGCAAATTAAGACTGACGATGGACCTGGGTATACTAGTAAGACATTTCAACAATTCCGTCATAAATTCCAGATCACACATGTCACAGGTATACCCTATAATCCTCAAGGATAAGGCATTGTGGAATGAGCTCATTGCACTCTCAAACTTCAAATACAAAAACAAAAAGGCAGAGTTAACCTCAGGACTCCTCAAAATGTATTAAATCATGTATTTTATACTTTAAAATTTTTAAACATAGATGATGATGGTCAAACAGCTGTAGAAAGGTTTTGGTCACCTTCAGGGAATCCATAAACAGTAGTTCGTTGTAAAGACTCATTAACTAATGAATGGCATGGCCCGGACCCTGTTTTAGTATGGGGCTGGGGGCATGTCTGTGTTTTTCCTGAAGGTGCTGATGGACCTCGTTGGCTGCCTGAAAGGCTGGTTAAACATTGTGGAGATGGTGAATAAATCAGACCCAGAGAAGCTCATCCCTCCCATGAAGCATCTGAAGATTACTCCTCCAATATTCCTTCCACAGTCCAGAGGGACTCAGAGGGCACGTAATCCCACATGGAGGGATATTAAACATTTGACATCAGAAGGACAGGACACATGGTTCAATGCCAAGGTTTGCCTGTCACACCTCACCGACTGTTTGTGGCCATGTTAGCTTTACTCACAGTACAAATAAGTATAGTTAAAGGAGAAAACTATTGGACATATTATCCCAATCCTCCTGTGTTACATCCAGTTACATGGGAAGATGTTAATGTACCTGCGCTTGTTAATGACATGCAGGTTCTCGGAGGCCATCCTGATGGCCGTATAAAGCCACAGTGGGTGAATTTTAATTATTCAGGGGTATCATTTTAATTATACAGTTGCACCACTGTATGTGGGGACTCATGCTGGGATTACAGGATGTTTGAAAATTGAATCTTACCTAAAGACTGCCATGGGAGTGGGGGCGGGACCATGCGACACGTTTAAGTACTTGCAGCAATTATCTATTCTCGAACTTTCTAACAATACTATAGTGGTGCCAGCAACGCATCCTCCTGGGATACCTTTTTGTCCCAATACTACATCAGTGAAGCCGAAAGGATGGATGAATTGGCTAGAATGTCCTCATCCTCTACCTTCAGAATATAATACAACTGGATGGTCACAGACAATGTATGATTGGTCTCATCGTCTTGTTGCTCATAAAGACTGGATGACACCTGGAAGGTACATAGCTTCTTTGATGACCACCCCAAAGGGACACATTCAAAAGGACCTGTGGTGTGCCTTTGCAGCCTTGAACTTCATTAATCTGTCTGATTCATCTACTGCAGATTTGATTTTTTTTTTCAAATGCCTACAGCACCTGGTATTCTTAAGTGGTCTCCCATCCCAGTACTAACCAGGCTTGTCCCTGATTAGTTTCTGAGATTGGATGAGATCGGGCGTGTTCAGGGTGGCATGGCTATAGACTCATCTACTGCAGATTTGAATATCAAGCATAGCTATGCAGTTCGAGCCTGCATTGCCACCCCTTATTGTCTTTCTAGTTGGACAATTACAAACAAATGCTTTGAATGGACTTCTTAATATATCTTGTGTCAACTGTAATCTAACTAATTGTATAAGTCCTCACAACAAAATGTCAGCTCTACTGGTTTTGAATCAACCTAGTTTTATAATGTTACCAACAAAATTGGAAGAGCCTTGGTATGATGATAGTGGTGTTCAAACTCTGTTAGATATAAAATCTGCCTTGAGTAGGGACAAAAGAATTATAGGACTGGTTATTGCTGGTTTAGTAGCCTTTGTGTCTTTAGTAGCCACGGCAGTTACTGCAGCAGTCGCATTGTCACAAAGCATTCTGAATGCCAATTTTGTAAATGAATTAGCCCATAATATGTCCATGGCCATGAAAAGTCAAGATTTAAAACTGATTTAAAATTTGAGGTAAAATTAAATGCTCTTAAATCAGTTGTTCAGATTGGAAATGAAGTTGAGGCCTCGAAGAGGATGAGTTTATGCTAGCATGCTTCCTATAAGGGATTGCTGCTTATAAGCAAATGTCTCACATTTCTGTTATTGTTTAGGCATGAGTACTGAGGAAAGGAGACTGAACACTGCTTGTAAAAACATAAAGCGAGGCTATATTTTAGAAATCAAGAGTGTCAGCCCTACACTGGTCAATAAGTGCTGACCCCAAGAATGTTTAGCATTTAGAATTGATAAATTTTGATTCAATAAATTGAGTGAATTGGCTGAATAAACATGAATTAGGCTCCCTGCATTGACTGTGTTGGATGCAGGTTTGCCATTGAGAGAAGACCCAAGATAAGGTGATGAACCAGCCCTGTGATGGGAGCTACATCAGTGGGGAGGAAAGCCTATTCACTGACAGGAGCAGAAGCAGGTTGAAAAGAAGATGACTAGGCTGGTCACAGGTCAGAACCACCATTGGGCACAGCCTCAAATTTCACGAAGGAGGGATTTGAGGGCTACACTGCTGACTCAACATTTGTTGAGTAGCCTGAAATTCCCTAATTATAATAATGTACTGAGACTCATCTTGGTTAGTTTTCCCTTTAATATGCAACTGAAGCAAAAACATTAGCAGCTTTGTCAGTGGCAGGAAGTGCCCACCGAAGGGTCCAGAGTATGAGAACTAGGAGCTCAAGCATGCAGTGCCCCCACATCCTTCACTACTTACTAGGTACTCAGTACATGGCTGTCTTCTTTGTGCTCCACGAGACTGTTTTTGGCCCAGATGCTTAGGCAAGGGAGCATTGGGACAGTTGGCCTCCTGAGTCCCCTTAGTTCTCTAGTTAATACAGAGGCCCACCTGCACAAAATCGAATCACTGATTTTTACTTTCCAAACGCTGTCACATTGAGACTTTAGTGTTGTTGATTATGAATATGCCTCATATAGAAAGCTGTGTTAGAATGATGTAAAGAAATGAACCTGAAGCACTTTGGAGGTAAATGTACTAAAACATTAACCTCATTTATAGGTGTGGAGATTGCAAAGAACATCTATTTCCTTCTAAATAAATTTTTTATTTTCTAAAAATTAAAAGATTATTATATTTTAATAATTATATTTAGCACGTAATATAATTAGTATCTGTAATGAAATTATAGATACTAATTATAATTAGTATAATTAGGAAATGTTAGTTTTTAAAATAGACAAGGAAATTCTATATTATTTAAAATTTCTGACCTTTTAGCATAGAATAACCCATGTGATCAAGTTTTCACCTAAGGCTGAATTAGGTGCATGTTTCAACATTTGCAACATTTCACCGTTAGTAGTCCCAGTCTCTACATTGTACAAGATGGTATCATTAGTAAACTGCAAAACTGGAACTCAAGCCCTATCTTCTGATTCCAGATACCATTTGATAAGTTTTCCTGAGTCAATGCTTGTATCCCAACTCAAATGTGTTTTATTTATTTGTAGGGATAGGCTGTAAAACTGCTGCTGGTGATGGGACTTTATTTAATTACTTAGCAACATGCAGGTACCTGTGACAACAGACATTTTTGAGTCAAGAATGACTGAAAGTCAGGTGATGCTGATATTCTATGAAGAGTAAATGCAGGAAATTGCTCTGTGTTGATTGCATCTTGTGGAGACACAGCTTGCTTTACAATTTCAAATTTCATTCATGTTTGCCGTTGCTGAAACAAGACTCCAGTTCTTTAGTGCTCTACAACTCACTAGATATGTTTTAACCAGGAGACTATTCAAGCATCTCACAGGCAGGACTGTTATCTGCTGCAGTTTTAAATAATGAACACATAAATGGTTTTATTTTCCTATTTGTTAAAGGTTTTATGGTATTACAAAGACATACAAATTGGTAAATACAAAGGCATAATTTTTTCGCACTTTGTAGCATAAAAATAAGTCACTATGTAACAGATATCAAAATATTTGTAGTATTGGTCTCAATTCTTATTATTTGATATTTGCTTTTAAACTAGCAGTCTTTTACTAATCAATGTACATGATATCTGAGATAGATAAGTTATTTTGGCTTATATTATTTGCTGTAGCACTTTAATAGATATAATTGGAATTGAGAGCAGCTTATATTATACTTTTAATATTCTGCTTTTTTCTCACTCAAACACCTAGATTTCTAATTCTTTAACTAATTTAGAGAATTTATGCCATTTTCAAAATGCATTAATAAGTGACTGTCAATCACTTTATTTACTTATTTTTTATTTATTTGTTTATTTATTTGTTTATTTATTTATTTTTATTATGGTGACATTGTTTTATGAAATCCAATAAGTTTCAAGTGTACAGTCTGGTAGATTGCTAGTCTTCATTTCACTTAGTTCTTTTTCTGGAGCTCTGTTCTGTCCTTTCATTTGGGACATGTTTCTTTGTCTCCACATTTTGACTGTCTCCCTGTGTTTGTTTCTGTGTATTAGGTTGGGATGCTATGTCTCCTGGTCTTAGTAGAGTGGCTTTATGTAGTAAGTGTCCTGTGGGGCCCAGTGGCACAGTTTCCCTGGTAACCTGAGCTGGGTGATCCAGGTGTGTGCCTTGTGTGGGTTGTGTGTGGCCTCCTATTGTAGTTGATCCCCGGTTGCTGTTTGCATGTCGGTGAAAGGGATTGACTCCCTGGCTGATTGGTTGTGAAAACTGGCCGGTGACTGCAGTGGAGCTGTTGTATAGAGGCTGACCCCACAGAACAGGATTTGCTGCAGCAGGGATTTGGTGCCTACACTTTCGGTATGTCATCCTCAGATGTGGTCCTAGGTGGTGCTCCAGCTTAGTCCAAAGTCAGCCACCAGGCACGCTGGCCCTGGGGCCTCTTGGGAGGAGCTCTACTATAGCCAACTTCAGCCACAGCCTGTGCCCTACCCAAGTCCACCTGCATGAGCCACCAAGCAATCTGTAGATGGCTGCCACCTGTGTCAGACTTGGAGGTGCCTCAAGAGGCCACACCATGAACCAAGGTCAGCTGCCACTAGTGCCAGGCTTGGGGCTGCTCAGCAAGAGGTATGGGGCATAGTGAAGCCAGATGCTGTTAGTTTGGGTTTTGTAAACCTTTGAGAAATTTTGGGAAATTTTGCAGCATGAACCAAGACAATGCTGTTTGAATAGAAAAACCATGGAGGCAACTTAGGTGGACTTGCAAGTTGGGTGGGGTGGGGTCTCAGGGAGTCGCCAGGGGAGGGTGATCGGTGTCAGCTGGGTTGATGGAGAATCAGATACGGCTCTGCATGCTGGATTGAGGGAGGGCTCAACGCTGTCAACAGATCTTTAACTATTGCCAATTTTTAAGTCTTCTGTTATTTACAGTTACTGTTTTACTCTGATTCTGTTGCAAAAATGTCCCTACAAAGCATTTCATCTTCAAGAAGATCCATGGAAATTACTTTGACAAATACAAATGTTTGATAACTTTAAGATTATTACACTAGACTGGGTAAGAATTTCTAAAGTTTTAATTAAAAACAGATTGATTCATAAAGGTGCTAACCCAAGACGAAACAAAATAGAAGTTAGTTACAGGGAACAGAATAAACTTGTAAAAAAGATCATAATTTTTATGACTTAATTTAAAATATTGCTGGTTCTTTAATGTTTTGTTTTTCCATATTTAAGGAAAACTTTTTCTCTTTTCTTTGAAGCTACTTATGACTTAGAACAAGAGAAAACAATTACTTTTCTCTCTGCTTCATTCCTCCAGAATTTAGAAGCTCTTATTATTTTTATTTTTCATGACAAAATATGTATTTACATAAGTTCAGTAAGAATCTCTTCTCCTTGTAACAACACAACTAGACAAATTCCTGGCTTGGATTCTTAGCCTAAAGATGCTTTAAAAGTCTAATCTGAGATTCCTTGTGAAAAGCTGCAGCAAAGCAGATTGAAAAGAGCCTATATGATCAGTCACTATTCCTGCTGCACTTAGGTAATAATCAGTCAAGTTTTTAAAAACTGGACTTAATTTACAAACAAATTAGTATTGTTATTATTATCTTTGATAGAAATGTGGATGATTATAAAGAAAAAAATCATGTTTCAATAATACATCTATATGAATGTCAGATTCTAATACTGTTAATTATCCGTTTTCTATCTGAACACTGGACTGAAGCTTTCCCTTGAAGACAGGCTACCGCTTTCTCTATGGCTAAAGTCCTATTGGAAAAAAAATTATTCCTACTTGGGAAACCCATTTTACTGGTCAAACATTACAAAAGGGAGAAATCTTTCAATGATGTAAAGGCCTAATTGCTTTTGTTGAAAATAACTATGCTTTAGTAGAACAATCTTTCCATAACATGCTCATTGAAAATTAAGATATTAAGCATCACACTTTACAACCTGGTTGTCAAGTCCACACTGAGGGAAAGTGCATAAAGATCAAAAACCATCAAGGCTACATTTGATGAGTAATGAGACAGGTTAGGAGTAAGACCTCTCAGGCACTTTCCATCTAAAGTGTTTTATTTTTTAAATTTTATTAAGATCATATCCCTTGGAGATAATCTCAAAGTGCTGAGCTAGCATTACCCTATTGGGTACCTCCCCTAATAAAAGCTGACCTTCTCTTTGTCTCTTTGGACTTGCCTGTAGCTTGCTACAGTTTGTGTGTCCTGAATTTCAATGCTCTGCTATTCCTGAAAAAACTCATTTCGCTGGTAAAATAACTGACTATTTTGTTTTTGAGGTTGATAACAGGCAGTTATTCCCTTTCATTGGAGTTTGGGCAAGCAAAGGGCTGGGCTTCTGTTGGAGAAAAGAAAAGCTAACAAAGATTTTAGCAATCACATGGAATTGGAATCACAAAATTGGAGACTCCAGAGGACCTCAAACATATGGCCGCTTTTCCCCACAAAATATTGCTGATTTTACATGAAAGACTAAAAGATATATTCTAAAAACTTCTGAAGGGCCAAGTAAAATCTCCATTAGTCTCACAATCTTTGCCCCTGCGCCCCACTCCCGCCTCTGCCCAGCTTGGTAAAGGTAAAGAGGACCAGAAAATAAAACAGATCTGACAAGAAAGTTCTAGGGAAAATGATGAATTGACACTGAGGAACACAGCTATGTTTTAATTGGACGTATTTTGTGCTTTTGTCAGAAGGCATCTGCTGAGGGACAAAGAAATTGGGAGATATTTTGACACTTAACAAAATGCATTTAAGATTCATCCATGTTATTTTGTGAATCAACAACTCATTGCTTTTTATTTGTAAGCAGTATTCCATTTTACAGGTGTACCACAGTTCGTTTATCCTTTCATCTTTTCAAGGACATCTTGATTGTTTACAATTTTTGACAAATATGATAGCAATTATAACCATTCATGTATAGGCCATTTTTATGTGAATAAAAGTTTTCAGTTAACTTGGGTAAGTGCATGAAAGTAAGATTACTAGGTTGTAAAGTGATTTTATAAGGAACTGTCTTCCAAAGTGGTTGTGCCATTTTGCATTCACATAAGCAATGAATGAGGATGCATGTTATTTTGCATTTTATTTAACATTTAGTATAATCATTTTACTATTCTAATTTTAACCATTTGAATTGTTGTAATTTGCATTTCCCTAAAGACCAATGATGTTGAGGTCTCTGCTGTATTCCATCGATATTTTTGTTCCAGGTGGTTAGTGTGGTGCTGAGGATGGAGGTTAGGAGATGATGTCATTCTCTGCTTATCTAATGACATCTCAGTTTTAGGCAATCACTCTAAATCTAGATCTTGGAGGTATGGACCTCACTAGTGTTCTTGCCTTTCCTTCAGACATTGAGTTTCATTTTCTCCTTCTTCAGCTTCAGTACCTTCAGTCTATTGTTTGGCTACTCTTCCCTCTGCAGACTGAGGCTTTTTTTTTTTTTTTTTTTACTTTGAAATAAAAAGAAGTTGGATCTGGGTAGATTTTCAGTGGTGACCTCCATTTCCCTTTCTCACTGCCCCAGACTATAAGTTTAACTATTCTTTCTGAAGATTAAGACTTTCATTCTTTAGGAGAAATAAGAGGAGATAGATCTGGGTGAGGTTTGGCAGTGGCTGCTGTTCCCTCTGCCAGTTAGTATCTTTCTCAGGATTCTCCCCATCTTCTCTGTGATTGTCTGCTGAGGTTCTTTGAAGAAAAACCTGCGAGGGGGTGTGTGACCCCTCCCTCTCATCAGTAGATCTCAGGGGCTTCATACTATTAATACAGCTCATGCATCAACAGTATTTAAAAATATCTTGTTTAATATTTCTACCTGTTTATATGGTATTTGGCTACTTCTATGCCAGGTAAGTAAATGTTTCAGTGCTATTTTCCCTGTAGGTGTCTGTCTCTCTTTAGCTGTGACATTAGTTCTTTCATGGTCTCATAAATATTAGTTAACTTCCAATTTTAAAATTTTCCCTTAAATGTTTTAAGGATGGAGGCAATCCTCTTTCTAGCTCTCTACATTGTCAATCTAAAATCAAAAGTCCAGTTATTGAATACTGAAGCTGCTGACTGATAGAATAAAGAACTAAGCTAAAAATCTTTAAAAAATCCAAACGAGTCTCTCTTAAGCCCATCTTTTATGTTTTAATTCCAGATATTGTACTTTTTAAATTCTAAAATCTTCACTTTAGGAGTGTGGTGTTTAGAAGACCTATGACTCTTTCAATTTGCATAACTCGAAATACAAGCAAGAAAGCAGAAGAAACTGCTTGTAAAAGCCAGAAGGATACAGAAATTTACTCATGCCTGGATAAAGAGATTATAGGTGGAGATATAGAATAGTCTATCTAAGGCCCAGAAAAGCTGAGGTGAAACTCTTTTGAAAATTAGGACATTCAAAAGCAATCATGTATATGGGGGAAATTTAAAAAAACATGTGCATATCAGACAAAATGCATGCTCAGAAAAGACCTGAGAAAACCTTAATCTTTCATCTCTGGCTTATTGCTGAGTATTAAGTAAGTTTAGAGAAAGCTTAGTTAAGTGGTAAGGGAATGCCCCAGCACAGAGTCAATCTGGAATAGCAGGGAGAGGTGGTTGTTCTCTGTTGGACATGTATTGTTTTGGTGTGTTTTTCTTTGTTTCATCTCAAGGCATTCAAAGAAATCTGTTTCTGTAGAACTGAACATTAGCTAAACAGACTTCAGCAATCACAATGACAATGAAGTCTTTGGAAATTAATTGAGACAAATATCAAACAAATAAACTATTACAACTTTCAACAATCAAAGAAAAAAATGCAAACTCAGGAATAATCCCAGAGGAAATCCAAATATCAGACTTATTAGACAAAAATTAAAAACAAAACAAAAAACTGTCCTAAATATGCTCAAAGAACTGAGTGAAAATATGGACAAAGAAATCAAGAAATCAAAAAATGGATGTCAAGAAAATAGCATATGAGTAAAATGAGAATTTTGATAAAGAGATAGAAACTATTAAAAAGAACCAGAAAACATTCTGGACCCAAAAAGTTAAATAATTAAAATTAAAAAATGTATTAGAGATATTCAACATCATATTTGAGCATGCAGAAGAAAGAATCTGTAAACATGAAGGAAACACAATTGAAATTATGAAGTCTGAGGAAGAGGAAGAAAAAAAAATTAGCAAAGACATAAAAATATGTGGGATACCATCAAGCAGGCCAACATATGCATTATGTGAGTCCCAGAAGGAGACAACAGAGAAAGGAACAGAAAGAATACTTGAGAAAATAATGGCCAAAAATCTCCCTAATTTGATTAAATACATGAATATCCATGTCTAAGAAGTTCATTAGTTTCCAAGTAGAATAAAACCAAAGAGACTCACACTGAAACACATTATAATAAAATTATTAAACGAAGCCAAGGAGATTCCTTTCAAAGCAGCAAAAGAGAAGTAACTCATCACATACACGGATTTTCAGTAAGATTATCAGTCAGTTTCTTATTAGAAACCTTGGAGGTTTGAAGGCAAAATGATTATATATTCAAAGTGCAAAAGGAAAAAGCTGTTAACTTAAAATTTTATATCCAGCAAAACTGTTCTTCCAAAAAAGAGGGTAAAATTAAAGAAATTAAGATATTTCTAGATAAACAAAGATGATAGAGATTATTACCATGATATCTATCCCTCAAGAAATGCTTAAGGGCATCCTTTAGATTGACATGAAAGGACTATATGATAACTAGAAACCATATGAAGATATAAAGATCTCTGACGAAAGTAGATACATGAACAAATAAAAGTCATTATTATTGTAATTTTGGTTTATAAGTCCACTTTTAATTTTCAACAGGACTTAAAAGACAAATGTATGAAAATACTTATCAATCCATGTTACATATACTATATTATATATATTACATTATATATAATATATAAATATATAAAATACATTTATATATATATAAATATATAAAACATGTCACCCCATACCAACAGAATATACACTTTCCTCAAATGCTCACTGGATGTTCTTCAGGATAAACCATATATTAGGATACAAAATACATCTTAATAAATTTGAAAAATTGAAATTATGTAAAATATTTCTGACTACAATGAAATGAAATGAGAAGTCAATAAGAGAAGAAAACAAGAAAAAATCACAAATATGTAGACATTAACACATTTTTAAAATAAAATTTATTGGGGGTGATATTGGTTAATAAAATTATATAGGTTTCAAGGATACAGTTCAATAAGACATCATATGTATATTCATTGTGTGGTCACCACCCAAAGTTCAGTTTCCTTCTGGTAAACAACATACTCTTAACCCATAGGTCAAAGATGCAGTCACAAAGAAAATTAGAAAATATATTCAGACAAAAGTGAAAATACAACATAAATACAACATATCCAGACCTATGCAATGCAGGAAAAGCAGTGCTAAGTGAAAAATGTATAGCTATAAATGCATTAACAAAGAAAGATCTCAAATCAACAATGTAAATTTTTACCTTAAGAAATTAGAAAAAGAAGAAAAAATAAGGAACATAACTTAGCGAAGATTGGAACAGAGATAAATAAAACAGAGATTAGAAAAACAATATAAAATCAGCAGAATCAGGAGTTGTTTCTTTGAAAAAACTGAAGAAAATTGTCAAACATTTAGCTAAATACTAAAAAAAAAGAGAAGACTCACATTATTAAAATCAGAAATGAAAACAGGTATATTACTACCAATTTTACAGAAATAGAAAAGAGAATACTATAAACAACTGTAATAAAACAAATTAGAAAATGGAATAAATGGACATATTTCTAGAAACATGTAACTACCAAAAGGGAGCCATGAAGAAATAGAAAAACTGAATAGACCTATAAAAGTAAGGAGATAGAAGCAGTCATCAAAAACCTTCAAACAAAGAAAAGCCCTAGACTAGACGGCTTCACTGGTGAATTCTAGCAAACATTTAAAGAAGAATGAACATCAATCGTTTTCAAATTATTCGAAAAAAAAAATAGAAGTAAAGAACTATTTATATTTGGCTAATATTACCCTCATAACAAAGACACTACTACTACAGACCAACGTCCTTTATGAATATTGAAGTAAAATTCTCAAGAAAACATTAGTAAATTAAATTCAGCACATATTAAAAGGACTAACTGGGATTTATCCCCAGATTTCAAAGATGGTTCTGTTTCTCTAAGTTTGAAGATTTTTAGAAGTTCATCAATGTAATACATCATATTAACAGAATGAAAGAAAAAAATACATAATTATTTCAATTGACGCAGATTTTTTTAAAACAAAATTGAACATTCATCAAAAACCACAATAAACAAAGTAGAAGAAAGAAGGAAAAAATTCTCAACATAATAAAGGCCTTATATGAAAAATGTACAGTTAATATCATACTCAATGGTGAAAAAGTAAAAGATACCCTTAATATTAATATAAGAACTGGATGCTCACTATTTTTTTACCTGTTTTACAGCTTCATTGAGATATAATAGACAATTAGCTGCTCACATTTACAGTGTATAATTCAATAAGTTTTTTTCCAATTATAGTTGACATATAATATTAGTTTCACTGTACAGCATAATGATTAGAGGTCTACATAACTAAAAAAGTAATCACCTCACTAAATCTAGTATCCCTCTTCCCCTTACATATTTATTATGACATTACTATTTTCTTTATACTGTACTTTATATCTCCATGATTATTTTGTAACTATCCATTTTTACTTCTTAATCCCTTTGTCTTTTTCACCAACCTCCCCAATCCCATCTAGTAGCCTTCAAATTATTCTCTGTATCTATGAGTTCGTTTCTGTTTTAGTTGTTGTTGTTGTTGTGTCTTTTAATCTGAAGTGAGTCTCTTGTAGTCTTGTAGGCAGCATATATAGGGGTCTTGTTTTCTTATCCATTCAGCCACACTATCTTTTGGTTGGGGCACTTAATTATTTTCCATTTGAGGTACTTGTTCATAGATAGGTAGTTATTGCCATTCTTTATTCATGTTTTTGACATATGTTTTTTATTTTTCTTAAAGAAGACCTTCTAACATTTCCTGTAATGTTAGTTTGGTGATGATGAACTCCTTTAGCTTTTTCTTGTCTGAGGAACTCTTTATCTGTCCTTTGACTCTAAATGATAGCTTTGCTGGGTAAAGTAATCTTGGTTGTAGATCTTGGGTTTTCATCACTTTGAATATTTTATGCCAAGCCCTCTGTCCTGCAAAGTTTCTTTTGAGAAATTAGCTGTCAGCTTTGTGGGTGTTCCCTTGCAGGTAACTAAGTGCTTTCTCTGTCGCTGCTTTTAAAACTCTCTCTGTGTCTTTAACCTTTGGCATTTGAATTATGATGTGTCTTGGTGTGGGCCTCTTTGGGTTCATCTTTCTTGGGACTCTCTGAGCTTCCTGGGGTTGTATGTCTATTTCCTTCACCCGATTAGGGAAATTTTCTGTCATTATTTCTTCAAATACCTTTTCAACTTCTTGCTCTCTCTCTTCTCCTTTAGGCACTCCATGATGCAGATATGGTTACATTGAATTTTGTCCCATAGGCTCCTTAAATAATTTTTATATTTTTGGATTCTTTTTTCTTGTTGCCATTATGATTGGATGTCCTCTGCTACCCCGTCCTCTGTGTTGGTGATTCAATCTTCCACTTTATCCACTCTGTTGATTCCCTCTAATATACTCTTCATCCTAGATAATGTAGTCTTAATTTCTGACTGGTTCCCTTTTATAATTTCCATTTCCATTTTTATGTATTTTATCTCTTTGTTAAAGTTCTTACTGAATTCATTTACTTTTCCCCTAAGTTCACTGAGCATTTTTATAACCAGTGTTTTGAATTCTGCATCTGGTAGATTGCTTGGCTCCAGCTCTGTTCTGTTCTTTCATATGGGACTTGCTTCTTTGTCTTCCCATTTGGGCTGCTTTTCTGTGTCTGTTTCTACATATTAAGCAAAGGTCTTAAGTCTCTCAGTCTTATTAGTGTGGCTTTGCGTAGTAGCTGTCCAGTGGCACAATCCTGAGAGGGTTCTGCTGCAGGCCAAGTTTAGCCTCAGCCTGTGCTCCTCTGGGGACACCTGGTAAGATTCAACAAGTAATCCACAGATGCTATGCTTATAGTTGCCTCAAGAGGCCACACCAGAAACTGAGGCCAGGTGCTACCAGCGTGGGGCTTGGAGCTGCTCAGCAAGGGGCATGGGACACGCTGAGGACACAACTAGGTATGGCTTGGGAGAGGCAGAGTTTCAGGGAATCCTCTGGGGGGAGCAACCTCTGTTATCCAGTTCCATGATGCCGGCTACGGCAGCGCTGTATCTGCACACTGGGAGTGGGAAGGGCTCAACAGAGGAACAGTGGCTACTGCCAGCCCTTCTTTCTGGGAGAAAGCCTTGTCTCTGGCCCTCGCTCCAACAGCTCAGTGCCCCCTGTAAGTCCCTGGTGCCCCTGAGCAGCCGACCTGGTGCTGGTACTCAGGGCAAGCGAGTCCATCACTGTGCAAGTTTGATGGTGGACACAGGCCCTTAAGAGGCATCTGCAGCTGCTGCTGCTGCAGCCTCTGTCCCACTCAGCCACTAGAATCAGCAGCCTCGTGTCTTCGTCCCCTCCTACTTCCTACCATTGGAGGGTGATTTCTTATTTCTCTTCTTGGTTGTAGGGCTTCTGTTTATTCAGACCCCAGGTGACTCTGCTTGCTGTTTGCTCTGTGTTTCTGTCACACCTTTGGTGTAGTCGCAATAGGATACAAAGCCTCTATCATCTATATCATTTTACCCATTCTCTGGATGCTCACTTTCATTACTTCTATCAACATAGTATTAGAAATTCTAGCCATAACAAACAAGAAAAAGAAATAAAACACTCAAATAGAAAATAAAAAAGTATAGTAATCTCTGTTCATAATTGATATGATCTTACATTTAGAAAATCCAAAGGTTTCTACAAAAAAATTAGAATAAATGAATTCAAGAAAGTTACAGATAAAAAATCAACATACAAAAATCAGTTGCATATCTATATATTAACAATAAATAATAAGAAAAGGAAATTAAGAAGATAATTCCATTTTCAGTGCATCAAAAAAATAAAACAATTAAAAACATGCTTAAACTTAGAAGCAAAGTGTTGTGCACTGAAAACTATAAATACTCCTGAAAGAAATAAAATAGGATATAAATAGAAAGACATCCCATGTTCATGGATTAAAAAGATAATTTTGTTAAGATGTCACTACTACTCAAAGTAATGCACATATTCAGTTGTATTTTTGTCACAGTCTCAGTGATGATTTTTAAAGAAATAGAAAAACTTATCCTGGAGTTCATATGGAATAACAATAAAACCAGAAAAGCCAAAATAATCCAGAAAAAAGAAAAACATGATTGGAAGATTAACATTTCCTGATTTTAAAACTTACTACAAGTCCACAATAATCTGTCCCGACCTGCAGGACCTAGTTATTGCGTAGAACCCGAGGAGGACCGCACCTTGAAGAAAACATGGGCGGGAGAAAAGAGTGGAGGCAAGACAGTGTTCTGATCAAGCCTCAAAATTTTATTTTCAAGTGGTTATATTTATACACTCAGGTGGAGAGGGCAGGGGCGGG
>NW_011889130.1:1122055-1130420 GCF_000151845.1 Pteropus vampyrus | reverse complement strand
CAGATGAAATATTGTCATTTGAAAAAACATGGATGGATCTTAGGGTATTCATGCTAAATGAAATAAGTCAGATAGAAAAATATAAGAACTGTATGATTTCACTCACATGTGAGATACAAAACAAGAAGCAACACATGAACAAACAAAACAAACATACAAACAAAGAAAAAACAAATTCATAGATACAGACAATGGAATGGTGATTACCAGAGGGAAAGCAGGGTGGGGGAGAACGGAGAGGAGAAAGGGGGGAGAATGGAGAGGAGAAAGGGGGTCAAATGTGTTGTGATAGAAAGACACTAGACTTCTGGTGGTGACTCATAATAGATTATACAGATGTCATATTATAAAGTTGTATACCTGAAATTGATAATGTAATTAAACAATGTTACCTCCCAAAATTTAAAAACCTGAAAACAATAAGTACTGATGAGGACATGAAAAAATTGAAATCCTTGTGAATTTTTTAAATTAAAATTATTGGGGGGGGGCATTGGTTAATAAAATCAAATAATTTTAAAGTGTAAAATTTAACAATATGTCATATGTATATTGCATTATATGTTCACCAACCCAAAGTTAAATTTCCTTCTGTCATTATATATTTGACCCCCTTTACCCTTATCTACCTCCGTCACCCTTCCCTCTGGTGACCTCTAATCCATTGTTCGTGTCCATAAGTCTCTTGTTTGTCATATTTCTTTGTTGCTTTCAATTTTGTATCCCATATATGAGTGAAATAATACAGTTCTCAACATTTTCTGTCTGACTTATTTGCTTAGCATGATGATTTTCTCAAGATTCATCCATGTTATCTCAAATGGCAGAATTAAATCTTCCCTTATGGCTGAGTAATATTCCATTGTATATATGTACCACAGCGTCTTTATCCAATCATCTATCATAGCACACTTTGGTTGCTTCCATGTCCTGGCCACCATGAATAATGGTGCTATGAACATCGGGGTGCATTATCTTTGCAGATAAATGTTTTCAAGGTTTTTGGATAAATATCTAGAAGAGGGATTGCTGGATCATAGGGTAATTCAATTTTTAGGTTTTTTTTTAGGAACTTCCATACTGTTTTCCATAGTGGTTGTACCAATTTGTGTTCCTGCCAGCATTGTATGAGGGTTTCTTTTCCCTCACAGCCTCTCCAACACTTGTTATTACTTGTCCTGTTGATGATAGTCATTCTAACAGATGTGAGGTGGTAGGTATCTCGTCATGGTTTTGATTTGCATTTCCCTAATACCTAGTGAAGCTGAGCATCTTTTCATAAGTCTGTTGGCCATTTGTATGTCTTCTTAGGAGAAGTATCTGTTCAGGTCCTCCACCATTTTTTAAATTGGATTTTAAAAATTTTTTAACGTTAAGTTGTGAGTCTTTGTATGTTTTGGATATCAGGCCCTTATCAGAGGTGTTGTTCGCAAATGTATTTTCCCATTTGGATGGTTGTATTTTTGACTTTTTGATGGTTTCTGTTGCTGTATGGAAGCTTTTTAGTTTGATATGGTCCTATTTATTTATATTTGTATTTCCTCCCTTTGCCTTTGATGTCCTAGTTAAATCCTAGCTAAATCCAAGGTCCATGAGTTTAGTCCCTGTGTTTTCTTTTATGTAATTTATTGTTTCAGGTCTATTTTCAGGACCTGAACCATTTTGAGTTAATTTGATTGTATAGTGATAGACAACAGTCTAGTTTCATTCTTTTGCATGTGACTTTCCAATTTTCCCAGAACCATTTCTTGAAGAGGATTTCCTTTCTCCATTGTATATTTTTAGCTCCTTTGTAAAAAAATTATTTGCCCATATATACAAGGGTTTTACTTCTGAACTCTCAATTCTGTTCCACTGGTCTGTGTGTCTGTTTTTCTGCCAATACCATGCTGTTTTTATCATTATCGCTTTATAATATAATTTGAATTCAGGCAGAATGATCCTTCTAAACTTGTTCTTTTTTCTCAGAATGGCCTTTGTTATTCAGGGTCTTTTGTGCTTCCATAGAAATCTAATGATTTTTTTTTTTGTTCTATTTCTTTAAAAAGTGCCAATGGGATTTTTATGGGGATTGCATTAAATCTGTATAATGGTTTATGGAATAAGGTTATTTTAACTATGTCGATTTTTCCAATCCAAGAACACAGAATACCTTTCCATTTCTTTGTGTCTTCTTCAATTTCTTTTAATAGGGTCTTATAGTCTTCATAATATAGGTCCTTTACTTGTTTTGTTAGGTTTATTACTAGGTATTTTATTCTTTTCATTGCAATTGCAAGAGAATTGTTTTTTTCATATCTTTTTCTACAAGTTAATTGTTAGAGTATAGGAACATTATAGATTTTTGTACTTTGATTCTATATCCTGAAACTTTATGTATTTATTATTTCTAATAGTTTTTTTTTTTTTGTGGAGTCTTCAATGTTTTCTATGTGGAGAATCATGTCATCTGCAAAAAGTGACAATTTGACGTTTGGATGCCTTTTATTTATTTTTCTTACCCAATTGCTCTAGCTAGAACTTCCAACACAATATTGAATAAGTGGTGATAGTGGACAGCCTTGTCTTGTTCCCAGTCTTAACGGGAAGGGTTTTAGTTTTTCACATTAAGCATAATGTTAGCTGAGGGTTTGTTGTATATGGCCTTTATTATGTTGACATACTTTCCTTCTATGCCCATCGTATTAAGTGTATTAATCATAAATGTATGCTTTATTTTGTCAAAAGTATGGGGTTTTTTTGTATCTATTGATATGATCATATGATTTTTATTCTTTATTTTGTTTATGTGGGATATCACACTAATCAATTTGCATATGTTAAACCACCCCTTTGCCACTGGATGAAGCCCACTTGATCATGGTGTATAATCTTTTTAATGTGTTGCTGTATTCAATTTGCTAGTATTTTGTTTAGGATTTTTGTATCTGTGCTCATAAGAGATATTGGTCTGCAGTTTTTTTTTGTGTGTGTTATCTTTACCAAGTTTTGGTAGCAGGGTAATCTTGGCTTCATAAAATGAGTTAGAAGTATTGCCTCTTGTTTAATTTTTTTCAAAAGTTTGAGAAGAACAGTACTAAATTTTTGAATGTTTGGTAGAATTCACTAGTTAAGCCACCTGGTCTTGAATCTTTTCTTTTTGGTAGGTTTTTGATGATTGCTTCAATTTTTATACTGTTGATCAGTCTATTTAGATTTTCCAGTTCTTCATAATTCAGTCTAGGAAGGCTGTATATTTCTAAGACTTGTTAATTTCTTCTAGGTTATTGAATTTGGTGGCATATAATATTTCATAATATTCTTGTATGATCTTTAGTATTTTGGTGGTATCTGTATAATTTCTTTTCTTTCATATCTGATTTTGTTTATTTGTGTCCTTTCTCTTTTTTCCTTAGCTAATCTAGCCAGAGGTTTGTTGATTTTATTAATCTCAAGAACCAGCTCTTTATTGCATTAATTTTTTCTATTGTCTTTTTCTCTCAATTTTATTTAATTCTACTTAATTTTAGTTATTTCTTTCCTTCTGCTGACTTTAGGTTTCATTTGTTCTTCTTTTTCTAGTTTTTTAAAGATGTAATGTTAGGTTATTAATTTGGAATCTTTCTCATTTTTGAGCTAGATCTGTAATGATATGAACTTCCTCTTATTACTACTTTTTCTGTGTCCAAAAAGTTTTGATATGATGTTGTATTTTCATTCCTGTTAGTTTCTATGTATCTCTTGATCTCTCCTTTTATTCCTTCTATGACCCAGTCATTCTTTAGTAGCATGTTGTTTAATCTCTACATATTTGCGATTCTTCCCTCTTTATTTTTACAGCTTATCTCATTTCAAAGCATTGTGGTAAGAGAATATGCTTGGTATAATTTCAATCTTCTTAAATATGTTGAAGCTAGTTTTGTGTCCCAACATAGCTATCCTTGAGAATGTTCCATGTGCACTAGAGAAGAATGTATAATGTTTTGGGATGAAGACTCTGTAAATGTGGATTATGTCCAATTGGTCTATATGTCATTAAGTGTTGATTATTTCCTAATTGATTTTCTGTTTGGGTAATTTACCCATCTCTGACAGTGGAGTGTTTAGGTCCCGAACTTGTGTTTTTATCAGTTCTCCCTTGAGTTCTCTTAGTAGTTGCTTTATATATTTTTGTACTTCCTGATTGTGTGCGTGTGTGTGTGTGTGTGTGTGTGTGTGTGTGTGTATTCAAATTCTTGAATTCTCTGTTGTTTAAAGCACATGTATATATTATGTCTTCTTGATGTATGGTCTCTTCATCATTGTCTCTCTTTACCTTTTTTTATCTTGAAGTCTATTTCATCCGATATAAGTACGGCTACACTCATTTTTTTTCTGGATGCCATTTACTTGGATTATCATTTGTCCATGCAGCTGAGATGTATTTCTTGAAAGCAGCATATGGTTGGGTTTTGTTTTTGATCCACTCTGCTACTATGCGCCTTTTTATTGGTGAGTTCAGTCCATTTATATTTAGGGTGATTAGTGAAATATGTGATTTTCCTGTAACAGTTTTAGCTTTTTTTTTTTTTTTTTTGTAGCTGTCTCCATTGTTTCCTTGTCCTTGTGTTTCTGTTATTTTGATCTGGTGGTATTTTGTGGATATTTCCTCTGTTCCTTCATGCTTTATGCTATATGTCTCAGTTCTGGATTTTTCATGTGTGGTTACCTTAAGTTTACGTAAAGCAACGTTATATATATACGCAGTAGTCCTTTTTTATACTATATATCTTCATTCTCCTTTGCAGATTCAGATTTTTAATCCCTCTTCCTCGTTACTGTTTTTTTTTTTTTTTTTTGAGAGGGATCTCAAATTATCCCTATTTATGCTGTACATTCATTGCTAGGTTGCAGTGGCTGTTATCTTGCTTATAATACTCAGTTCTTAATAAAGCTTGTACATTCCTCTTTCTGTCTTCCTGTTAGTCATCTTACTCATAGTTATGCTTTTTTTGTTTGTTTGTTTGTTTTGTTTTGTTTTGTTTTGTTTCAGTAGAATGACCCCATTCAGTATTTTGTGTAATGCAGGCTTTGTGGTGGAAAATTCACTCAGCTTTTTTATGTCTGAAAAGGTCTTTATTTCTTCTTTGCATTTAAAGAAGAACTTTGCTGGATATAGTATTCTTGAGTGGTATTTTCTCTCTTTTAATAGTTTGAATATTTGGTTCCTAGCTTGTGAAGTTTGTGCTATAAAGTCCTATGATAATCTAATGGGTTTTCCTTTATAAGTCACCATTTTCTTTTCCCTGGGTGACTTGAGAATTCTTTCTTTGTCATTGTGTTTTGACAACTTTACTATAATGTATCTTAGAGAAAGCCTTTTTTGGGTTGAGATAATTAGGTGTTCTCTTTGCTTCCTGGATTTGAAGATCCAGTTTTTTCCATAGGTTTGAGAAATTCTTGTTGACTGTTTGAATAGGGTCTCTGTTCCCTTTCCCTTTCTTTTCTTCCTGTTATACCCATTATTCCTACATTGTTTTTCTAATGGCATCAGCTAGTTCTTGTAGAGAACTTTCTTTTTTCAATTTTTTTTTTTTTGGTCTCAAGTCTCTCTCTTCTTCCGACTGCATCATTTCCAGGTTTCTGACTTCGATATCACTAATCCTTTCCTTCATTTAGTCAGCTCTATTTCCCAGGCTTGCTATTTCATTCTTCATCATTTTTTATGTTCTTCATCTCTGAAAGTTCTATTTGGTTCTTTTTTAGCTTTTCAGTTTCCTAGAAAAGTATTCCTGCTGTTCATGATTTTGTTTCTAAGTTCTTTAGACTGTTGGTCAGAGTTTTCTTGCATCTTGTTGAGTTTTTTTCAGAAGTGCAATCTTGAATTCTCAGTCATTTAAATCACAGATTTCTATATCTTTAAGCTTATTTTCTGGAGATTTAAAATTTTTTTTGTGAGCTGCCTTGTCACCTGGTTGTTCATGGTGTTTGAAGGACTATTTCTCTGCCTGGGCATTAATGGGAATGTACTCTACATTTTTTTTTTTAAGATAATTTATTGTATGGTGACTTCTCTTCAGCAGGTTGATAAGAAGAGGTTTTTCTTTGAAGTTCCAACAGGTGGTGCATACACCTCCTGGATCTCTGCTTTGAGTTTAAAACTGCCTTTTATAATCTGGGGTGGGGTGTGTTTTTTCTGTGACCAGGTCGCCCAGATCCCAGGAATCTAGCCCCATGGGAGGATGTTAAGGGGCATGGTGGTCCAAGCCTCTGAAAAGATCCTGAAGTCCCTTTACTGCCCCAACAGTCAGATGCAATACTCTACTGCTTCCTTCTGAATTAGCGTGATTGGGTATAGGTAGGGTGGATTGGGAAAGGCCAGCAGTGCCTGCAGCTGTTTTTCTTCTGGTAATATTGTCCCTCAGATTTCAGCTGTCTTGCTTCTATATCACCTCCCCTGTTACGGGGACTGGCTGCCGTGTATGTTTCAGTATTGTTTGTGCAGAGTCCCCTGGTGCTGGTTTCTAGCTGTGGGAAGACATGGGATAGGGGAGGGTGGGGGGCACTCTCTGGGATGGTAAGGGGGCGTGGCCAGGCTCCATGACTCAGCTTGCTGCCTGGCAATGGTGGTTGCTAAGACAGAGTTTTGCCCATCCACTCTCAGTTTCTGCCCTTTTCTCCGCCCTCATTGCTTCCCTGTGTGAAATATACTGATCATTGTTTGGGGCTTCAAAGAGCCAAGAAATCACTGCATAATTTCCCCTTTCCTTCAAAATCAAGGAGCTTTGTGCTGCTGCATTTTCTAGTGCCTTTGTTCCTCTTTCCTATTCTACCTCCCTGGCTTGCACAATTGGCCCACTTTCAGATGCTCTAATGCACAGATCTCTCAGACATGCTTGTATGCAGGTTGGGTGTTATTTGTTGGATTGTAGGTGTTCAACTCATTGTAATTTCAAAGGGAGAGATCATGGGAGCTCCTTCTGGCTGCCATGGTTCTGACATCACCCTAATTCCTTGTGCATTTAAAAAAGGTGCAGCTGCTGTGGAAAATAGTTTGGCAGTTCCTCAAAAAGCTACTATAATATGATCCAACAATTTTACTTTCAAGTATATATCCCCAAGAATTGAAAGCACTGATTCAAACAGATACTTGTATACCATGATTCATAGTAGCATTATTCACATTATTGAAAAGGTGAAAACAACTCAAATGTCCATCAAAAAATGAATAGATAAACAAAATGTGACATACAAATAAAAGGGAATATCATTCAGCCTTAAAAAGAAATGAAATTTTGACATATTACATGTATGAACCTTGAGAATATTGTTCTAAGTGTAGTAAGCCAAACACAAAAAGACAAATATTTTGTGATCAAGAGTGGGTCCTTTGGAGATATCTACCTGGGTGCCAGCATCGTTTCTGGTGAAGAAGTTGCCATCAAGCTCCAATGTGTGAAAATGGAGCACACCCCCAGTTGCACATCGAGAGCAAGTTCTACAAGATGATGTAGCGGGGTAGTGGGAATCCCATCCATCAAGTGTTGCTGGGCTGAGAATCTGGTCTTGGAGCTGCTGGGACCCAGCCTAGAGGACCTCTTCAACTTCTGCTCCCGCAAGTTCAGCCTCAAGACAGTACTGTTCCTGGCTGACCAGATGATCAGCCACATTGAGTACATCCACTCCGAGAACTTCATACACTGGGATATCAAGCCCAACAACTTTCTCATGGGGCTGGGGAAGAAGGGAGATCTGGTGTACATCATCGACTTCAGCCTGGCAAAGAAGTACCGGTACGCCTGCACCCACCAGCACATTCCCTACTGGGAAAACAAGAACTTGACTGGCCCGCTACGCCTCCATAAACACCCACCTGGACATTGATCAAAGCCCTCTTGACGACCTGGAGAGTCTGGGCTATGTGCTCATGTACTTCAACCTGGGCTTGCTGCCCTGGCAGGGCCTCAAAGAGGCCACCAAGAGCCCGATGTATGAGCAGATAAGTGAGAAAATGTCAACGCCCACCGAGGTCCTCTGAAAGGCTGCCCCTCTGAGTTCTCAACATACCTCAGCTTCAGCCTCTCCCTTCTGTTCGATGACAAGCCCGACTATTCATTCGTACCTGCGCCTGCTCTTCCGCAACCTCTTCCACCTGCAGGGATTCTCCTACGACTACGTCTTCAATTGGAACATACTCAAATTCGGTGCAGCCGGGAATCCCGAGAACGTGGACAGGGAGTGGCGATAGCACAAGAGCGAGGAGAGGATGGGGCAGCTCCAAGTGTCCACGACCCGAGCCCTGCCCCTCCGCCGGTCCACGGGGGCCACTGCCAGCCGGCTCCACAGTGCTGTCGAGCCTGTGGCTTCTACTCCAGCCTTCTGCATCCAGCTAGCTGGCAATACTTCT
>NW_011889130.1:1091874-1120560 GCF_000151845.1 Pteropus vampyrus | reverse complement strand
TTGGATTGTAGGTGTTCAACTCATTGTAATTTCAAAGGGAGAGATCATGGGAGCTCCTTCTGGCTGCCATGGTTCTGACATCACCCTAATTCCTTGTGCATTTAAAAAAGGTGCAGCTGCTGTGGAAAATAGTTTGGCAGTTCCTCAAAAAGCTACTATAATATGATCCAACAATTTTACTTTCAAGTATATATCCCCAAGAATTGAAAGCACTGATTCAAACAGATACTTGTATACCATGATTCATAGTAGCATTATTCACATTATTGAAAAGGTGAAAACAACTCAAATGTCCATCAAAAAATGAATAGATAAACAAAATGTGACATACAAATAAAAGGGAATATCATTCAGCCTTAAAAAGAAATGAAATTTTGACATATTACATGTATGAACCTTGAGAATATTGTTCTAAGTGTAGTAAGCCAAACACAAAAAGACAAATATTTTGTGATCAAGAGTGGGTCCTTTGGAGATATCTACCTGGGTGCCAGCATCGTTTCTGGTGAAGAAGTTGCCATCAAGCTCCAATGTGTGAAAATGGAGCACACCCCCAGTTGCACATCGAGAGCAAGTTCTACAAGATGATGTAGCGGGGTAGTGGGAATCCCATCCATCAAGTGTTGCTGGGCTGAGAATCTGGTCTTGGAGCTGCTGGGACCCAGCCTAGAGGACCTCTTCAACTTCTGCTCCCGCAAGTTCAGCCTCAAGACAGTACTGTTCCTGGCTGACCAGATGATCAGCCACATTGAGTACATCCACTCCGAGAACTTCATACACTGGGATATCAAGCCCAACAACTTTCTCATGGGGCTGGGGAAGAAGGGAGATCTGGTGTACATCATCGACTTCAGCCTGGCAAAGAAGTACCGGTACGCCTGCACCCACCAGCACATTCCCTACTGGGAAAACAAGAACTTGACTGGCCCGCTACGCCTCCATAAACACCCACCTGGACATTGATCAAAGCCCTCTTGACGACCTGGAGAGTCTGGGCTATGTGCTCATGTACTTCAACCTGGGCTTGCTGCCCTGGCAGGGCCTCAAAGAGGCCACCAAGAGCCCGATGTATGAGCAGATAAGTGAGAAAATGTCAACGCCCACCGAGGTCCTCTGAAAGGCTGCCCCTCTGAGTTCTCAACATACCTCAGCTTCAGCCGCTCCCTTCTGTTCGATGACAAGCCCGACTATTCATTCGTACCTGCGCCTGCTCTTCCGCAACCTCTTCCACCTGCAGGGATTCTCCTACGACTACGTCTTCAATTGGAACATACTCAAATTCGGTGCAGCCGGGAATCCCGAGAACGTGGACAGGGAGTGGCGATAGCACAAGAGCGAGGAGAGGATGGGGCAGCTCCAAGTGTCCACGACCCGAGCCCTGCCCCTCCGCCGGTCCACGGGGGCCACTGCCAGCCGGCTCCACAGTGCTGTCGAGCCTGTGGCTTCTACTCCAGCCTTCTGCATCCAGCTAGCTGGCAATACTTCTCCCAGAGCGATCTCACGGATCGACAAAGAGAGGAAGGTGAGTAAGAGGCTACACAGGGGAGCTCCCGGCAATGTTTTGCCCTCCGACCTTACCCGGAGGTCTCCCGGATTTCAGCCTCAGAGACGAGCGTGGACCAGTATTTGCTTAGTGTCTTCACTGTATTTTCTTTAAAAAAACAAAACAAAACAAAACAAAACAAAACCAAAACAAAACAATAACAACAAAAAGAGGGGGAAGAAAACCACTCAAAAGAACAAAAAAGAGAAGAAAACCCAGCACAAAACTGACAATGGATTTTTTTTTCTTTGATTTTTTTTTTCCCAACTGCAAGAAGATGGGATGCCCTCAGCACCGGGGATTATTATCCCTTTGCGTTTCCTGCTGCCCACAACCTTCAGGCTGCCAAAGGCTTCCCAGACATGGGGCTACGTGTGCCAGACGCCAAGGCCCTGACCCAGCTGACACTGGCTGGGAGGGGAATATCTCAGCCTTGAGGGTCCTCCAGTGCCATCAGGAGGTGGCTTGAGTAGCTCGGGGAATGGTTTGATGGTTTGGTTCGTTGGAGACAGGTCCCACCAGGTTCTTGAGCGTCAGAACCACAGGAGACACGCACAGCTCCCAATCCCCTGAGATGAAGGTGGCTGACTTTCTGTGTGGGCTTTTTCTAGTGTCCCCCTGAGCGTTTGGGTCCCTCTTGCCTTTTCAAAAAGACCTTGAGGAGTGGGTGGTGAGGTGATGGGAGCCGAGATTCCTTGTGTGCGTGTGTGTATGTATGTGACCTGTATCTCCCAGGACAGCAGGGACTGGCGCCATCTGCCAGGCTGAATTTCTGTTCTCATTCCTGACAAGGTATGGGATGGACGGGGACCTTCATGTCCATCAAGAAGGGCACAGAGGGTCCTTGCCACCATTGACCCCTCAGGCTGTCATCAGCCTGTGGCAGCTATCCTCCTATTCTGGCCTTAGGGCAGAATCCTGCAGACTGCTCCCAGAAAGCATCTGGCTCCTGGGTCATAAATGAATTCCCGGTTTTGATACTCCCCCTGGGGCTGTCCCTCCCTGCATCTGGCTGCTGGGAGGAGCCTGGGTCAGGGGTGGGTACCAGAGATTCATCCATCCCTCCCAGTTAACACCTGTTTTTTACTTTATTTTTGTTTGTATTTCCTAATTTATTTACCTCTGTTTCCCCCTCCCTTTTTAAAAAAATTTTTCTTTCTTTCTTTTTAAAATTAAAGAGCAAAGCTTTTTATTACTTTGTAATTTAAAAAAACTGAAAAAAATACTGAAGAACTTTGGGGGAATTTTGTACTTTTTTCCTGTGTAAATATTGGACTTTTTTGAGGGAAAAAAAAAAAAGTAGAATAGAGGTTACCTGAGGCTGTTGGAAGGGAGAGAAATGATGAGTACCTATTTAAAGGTACCTGTTCAATAGGTACAGAGCACCTGTCTGAAATGATGAGAAAGTTCTGGAAATGGATTGTGGAGACTGCTAGTCAATATCGTAAATGTTAATCTTTTTAAATTGTACGATCAAAATTGGTTAAAATAGTAAATTTCATGTTATGTATATTTTACCACAATAAAAATGTACATGATTTAGATAGATATAGGATTTACATTTCTACTAAAGTCAAGCAAAATTAATGCTTATTATTTTATTTAACCGAAAAATCGGTCTTGCGTAATAGATCAAGTAATGCTGGTGTTTGTAACATTTCTTGAAAATAGCATTCCTATTATTAAAGCTGTAAGCTTTCTTTTTCTTGAATTCAGAAGAATATTTTCTATTATCAAACTAAATGATAGTCATTTAGAAAAAAATTGAAATGTCTATCACGAAAACATGATAATAACTACATTTAAAATTTTATCTATTTACTAGTAAATGTTATGATTGAAGTAATCAACAAACCCCCAAACTGACAGTGATAAATTGGATATAAGTACAAATATGGTTGAAGAATCATATAGCTTCAAAATATTGAAAACAGCAATAATACAAACATTACACTTGCTGGAAATAATTAGCACAAAATAATATTGAAAACAGGTGAAACTTTACATGGTAAGATTTATTTTGTAAAATACTGACAAAATTAAATATTTCTAACAAAGTTTAAATGTTTAAGATCTTGAATAATTGTGTTTAGTTATGTGAACAACTATAGACAAAACATTGCACATTGACATAAGATAGACTTAGTGAACTTTGATCACTCTTGCACTTTAGGGCCATTATTAAAATATAGTAAAAGGTTACTTGAACACAAGCACTGCGATACCATGACAGTCAATCTGATAAAGATGTCTGTTAAGTGACTAATGGGCAGGTAGAGTATACAGCATAGAGATGCTGCACAAAGCGATGGTTTACATCCTCTGCAGGATGGAGAAGTATGGTGCAATATTTCATCATGCTACTTGGAATAGCATGAAATTTAAAACTTATAAATTGTTTATTTCTGGAATTTTTTATTTAATATTTTTGGATCATAGTTGACTGTGGGTAACTAAAACCATGAAACAATTGCAGATAAGGGGAGAAGACAGTATTTTTAATGAAAATGTCTCAATTTTGAGATAATTTTGATTATAGTTTTGTATTCTTATGATAAATGTGAAAGTATCAGGGTCAAAATATGAATTACATCAAATAGTAGGAACCAGCTATGGAATCAAGATGTTTTGTAACATCAAGATGTTTTAGTCTTTTGCCTTTAATTTTGGAAGGCTTACATCCTTCTCTGAGAAGCAAACAGATAATACACTTAATTTTGAATAATAGAACTAACTCTGAGGACATAAAAAGCATTTCATTTCAGATAAACCAACACATTTTACTAATTTCTTTTCCCTTTAACAATCTTTTCCATTCTTAAGTGATTACATCATTTACTTTACTTTTAATAAGTTACCGTGAAATGGTCTCAAAATTTTTGTATTTTTGTACTTGTCAAAGTTTGAGGAAATCTAGTTGTATAATATGGTATTATAGAAATGACAAAATCAGTCAGACTTATTTAAAAAGGTAAATACCATATGCTCTTGAGCAGTTATTAAAACTGCTTGAATCTCTATTTCTTCATCTGTAGTACAGATTGAATACACTATAAAGATTAAATAGAACATTCCATTTAAGTCACTTGGCATGTAAATAATATTTGATAAACTATTTGTTTTCCTTCCAATAATTGTGAACCAAAACTGGTTCATAAATTCTTTATTTTGATAAACTTTTATTCAGTTTTGCATTCAAACATCTTTATATTTATATTCCAAATTGAATACTTAACTCATAGTTTCTATTATGAAGTTACATGATAACTGTCATGTATAACCCTGAGTCAGGTGAGTTCTTTGAATTGTAAGGAGTTCGATCAGTCTTGCCACTTCAGTGGGCATTGGTTGTAGTGTAGGCATGTGTCAAGGAGAAAGACAAGACTCATGCCAACAGGAGGATAACTTGTCTGCATGGAGGTTGGTTGTCAAATTAGGAAACTGTGATCCAACATAGATTGAAAGACTTGGGTATCTCATTGTGAAAGACCATTTCCGTAGTTTACAATCTTAATTTCCACATAGTCATATAATAAACTATTATCATGGTTGTTTAACCCACATGTACTTAATGTATAACACGTGCTATATAATGTGAAAGGCTGAAATAAAGAGAGAAGTGGGTTTTTCCTCTTTGATTTTTTGTATGCATGTTATTTCAAAATTTCTAAGACTAAGATAGAATACATGGAAGAATATGAGAGGTGGGAAATAAGGTTCTCACATCTTTTTGGAAAAACATTTTCTTATGAGAGAGTTGTGTGGACATGATAACTGTTTCTTTTGAGTGGCAGATGGTAGATGTTGCTTAAAAGTAGCTTCGAAACATCAAGCATTAATAAAAATCGGTATTGATGAGTGAAACACCATGTTAAATAATTCCTTTTTTATTGTTCCAAAAAAACTGTAAGTTGCAGCACACTTCAAAATAGACTATTTTAACAACACTTTATAGCTCTGAAATGATAAATTATGGTGACAAAATTTAAGGGAAAGAGCAAGGAAAATGAAATCTAGAGACTGGAGTTTTGTTTTTAGCTGTATGATCTTAAGCAAGTCTCTTAAACATACCAGCTAATTTTTGGTTTGCAAACTTAAATAATTTCAAGTTGGTAATGTAAATTGATAATTTTTTGACAGTCAAAGTGAATTTTCACAATCATAGACAGAACCTATATTTATACCTATGTCAGGAGTTGAAAATAGTTGGCTGTGGTTAGGCTGGTGTTTGGATAGCCAAAATACATTTAGGTGTGTGTGTGTGTGTGTGTGTGTGTGTGTGTGCGCGCGTGTGTGTTGCTAATTCGAATATCTTCAGCATTTTATGATGACATACTTTTTGGCATAAATTCAATGTTTAATATTCTATGATTTTTGTAATTTTATTTCTAACTTAACCATCATAATCAGAGAAGCTTTTAAGCTGACTTCTCCTGTTTCTGATTTCACAACATGTAGTATTTCAGAATTTTGCATTTTTCATAAAAATGATAAACAACAAGCAAATATTACACAAATCTTGGAAAAGCTGTGTCAAAATCATGCTGGTGCTTTATCTCTTCATCTAGGAAAAAAATCAGGATCACTGTTAATACTGCTATGCTTGACTACATTTCATTCTCTAGGAATTAATTTTAATAGATTTATTGAGATATAATTCATATACTGTAAAATTCTCTTATTTAATGCACATAGTTAGTAATTTTTTAGTATATTAACAGAGTTGTGCAATTGTAACCACTATCTCATTTGGGGATATTTTCATTATCTCTAAAGGAAACTACAAGTTTGCATCCATGAGTAGTCATTCTCTATGCCCCACCACTCCCACCACCCAGCCTCTGGCAAACACTAATCTACTTCTTGTCTTTATAGATTTGCCTATTCCAGAAATTTCATATAAATAGAATCATACAATATGTGGCCTCTTGTGTCTAGCTTCTTTCACTTAGCATAATGTTTTCAAGGTCCATCTATGTTGTTGCATGTATCGGTACATTATTCCTTTTTATTGTAGAATAGTATTCCTCTATATGTCATATTTTGTCATATTTTGTTTATTCATTCATTAATTTATGGGCATTTGGGCTGTTTCCACCTTTTAGCTATATAGGTAATGCTATAATGAACATTCATGTACAAGTTTTGTGTGGATGTATGTTTTCATGTCTCTTGAGTATATGCCTAGTTGTAGAATTGATGAATCACATAGTAACTCTATGTGCGATATTTGAAGAAATTGCTAGACTCTTTTCCAAAGTGGCTATATTATTTTATAATCCAACCAGCAATATACGAGGCTTCCAAATTTCTCCTCATCTTTGCTAACACTCGTTATTATCTGTCTTTTTTATATTAGCCTTCTAGTGAGTTTCTCATTGTGCTTTTGTTTTGCCTTTTCCAGATAATTAAATATCTTTTCATGTAACTGTTGGTTATTTGTATATCTCCTTTGGAGAAATGCCTATTCAGATCCTTTGCCCATTTAAAAATAATTTTTTTTAAAAAAAATGTAATTGTTGGGATTAAATTTTAAATGTCAATTAGAGTAAATGCAAATAACAATCATGATCATTTGTGTAGATACTCTCCTTTATGTATATTTATCTTTTCAAAAATACTGAATTATTACAAAATCAGAATCTTCAATAGTCAGCACATATGCATATGAAATGCATGTGGTTTCATTAATAAAGTGAGAATCATTTGCTTATTGATTTTTCAGAATGTTTGGAATGGGTGCATTTTTCTACTATACATCAAAGAAAATGGACTCATTCAACTCAGGTTCCCCTGTAATCTCCCTACTTTATTCAGAATCTTGCCCAAGTTTATGTGCCTGCTATAGCCAAAAAATGAGCCAGTCCCTGTGGCAAACTATGTTTTCTGCAAAATGAGCAGTCTGAGTGAATTTTAGTAGGCAATTCAAATATCATCATTTTATAATAATAGTAATAAAATAAATACATATTTGCTCTTTATTTATTTACTTTTTACTTCCAGATAAAAGCAAGAGACTTTTGGTTAGGTACATAATTAAATTTGCATGAAGAAAATAAAAAACAAAGCTCATATCAAATGATGTTAAAGGTTTATATCCCAACAAATAAAGAGTGACATCAGAAACATGGAAGTGTGAAAGACGTCCCGAGATCTCTCCCCTTGAAACAACAATAAGCTGAACATCTAAAATTCAACAAAAAACACCCAAACTACACACCAGCACTTCTGAAAATGGGATCTGTGCATAAGCAACTACCACAGGGAGCCAAGAGGCTTAGACGCCATCTACTGGAGACCAAAAGAAAAGCGCCTTCTTTGCAGCAGGCTAAAGGAATATCTTTATATAATAAATCTTTCTGGAAAAAATGCAGAAAACACTTCCATTAATGCCCAGGTGGAGAAATAGTCCATTAAACATCATGAACAACCAAGGTGACAAGGCATCTCAGAAAGAAAGAGAAAAATCTCCAGAAAATAAGCTTACAGACATAGAAATATACAACTTAAATGACATTCAGGGTGGTACTTCTGAAAAAACTCAGTGCGTTCTGAAACGAGACATATCAACAATTTCAAGAATTCAAAAGAACCAATTAGCTGAGCAGAGCAAGGAGATTGGAACCCTCAAAAAGAACAGAATAGGTCTTCTGGAGATAAAAAAACACATTGCAAGAGTTGAAAAATGAATAGCAAGATTGGGAAATGGAGTTGACCAAATGGAAGAAAGGATCAGTGATATCAAAAATAGAAATCTAGAAATAAATCAGAAGGAAGAAGAGAGAAACCGAAGTATGAAAAATAGTGAAAGAGAAATTCAAGAACTAGCTGATACCATCAGGAGAGGAAAGATGAGAATATGGGCATTCTCAAAGGGGAGGAAAAGGAGCAGGGATTAGAAAGCATTTTCAGACAAATAGTTGACAAGAATTTCCCAAATCTAAGGAATGAGCTGGAGCTTGGAATTCAAGAAGTCAACAGAACACCCAATTATCTCAACCTAAAAAGACCTTCTCCAAAACACGTTATATTAAAATTATCAAAAATCAATAACAAAGAGAATTCTCAGAGCAGCCAGGGAAAAGAAGATGATAACCTATAAAGGAAAACCCATTAGATTATTGTTGGACTTCTCAGCACAAACCTTACAACCAGAAAAGAGTGGAATCAAATATTCAAACTATTAAATGAAAGGAACTACCAGCCAAGCATAATGTATCCAGCAAAGTGCTCCTTTAGATATGAGAGAGAAATAAAGACCTTTCCAGACATACATTTTCACAAGTGTGAATCTATCAAACTAAACCTGTTTCTACTTCCATAAGTTGTAACACAGCACAGCTGATATCCCTTCAGGTGTATTGAATTAGTGTTTTCTCAACTTCTTCAAAAATATTCTCACCTGTTTCATGCAGCCTATTCAGAGAGGCTAATTCTCCAGTCACTTCAAACATTGACTCGAATAAACAGGAACAAATGAACAGTATCCTGAAACCTGTCAACTTATTAAGAGCCAAGGAAAACCACTCAAAATAATTTGCCTTCACTAAATAATTTAAATTGACTGTTGATGTTGTTCCCAGTGGTCTCAACACTTTAAGCAGCTGTTCTTACCCAAAGGCTAATGGTCTTAGACAGGTTTATTTTTTCTGGATACATTTTTTTCAGCTGATGTAATCAATCAATGTTAAATTTCTTGCATGGCTAGCAAATGAGCCACTTGGACATATACTTTAGTTGCAGCTTCATTTCCTTCATTTTCTTTTCTTTTTTTTTTTGCGAAGAAATTTTACAATGATGAGATATAGCTTTTAATTTTTGTAGCTTTTCTGATTTTTTTTTGTGATTTGGTAATATTGTGATGAGTTTTTGGTCTGGTAATGTCAATATATATTATATTCTTATAGCATAGATCCAGGTTCATTGCATAATAAACATAATGATTTGCCATCTAATTTGATAACGAAATAATCCACACTTCATTGTACCTTAAAACTGGAATATTCTGAGTCCACTTTTTTTTTTGTTTTGTTTTGATTTGACAGGTATATCCTGGTAATAAAATAATAAAATGTCCCAGTATGGTGATGTGCATGGCACTTGAAATGCTGTCAGTAAAAACGTGTTACTGTGATTTCTAGTGTGTAGCAGCAGTGTGAAGTGATAAAAATGCCACATATAGTCTCAGTTGTGAGTACTCTCTTGTTGTAGTGTAAAAGCAGCCATAGAGAATAGATAAATAAATGTAGCTATATTCCAATAAAATTTTATTTAGGCACACTCAAAAAAAAGATTTATACCGTAATATTATGGATACAATTTCTAAATATGCATTTTCACTTTAAGATTATCTAATAATTTTTTGTTATTAAAATCAACTTTATTGAATTATAATTTATATACAATGAAATTCACTTATTTTAAGTGTATATATAGATGAATTTTGATAAGTATATGCACCTATTAACCAGTTTTACAACCAAGATATAGAACACATCTAACACTACAGAATATTCTTTATGCTCTGTTTCAACCAAATCCCTCACCATGGAAATAGAACTATTTAGTGTGTGTAGATATTTGTCTAGCCTTTTTATGCTCCATATAATGTTTTTTAAGAATAATCCATGTTGTTACATACATTAGAACTTCTGCTCCTGAAAAGTAGAAAAGTAGAAAATTAGAATTTATGATTATATGACATCATTAGAAAAATTTGGTTCTGCATTCAAACATAGTATCTGGAATAAATAACTATATTATAAACTGGAGTTAAGTACAATATGAACTATTCAGTCAATGGCATTCTTGAACACAGATTCTGAAAAAATGAGTTTAGAAAGACTATCATACAGAGATTCCTTGGAGTTTCTATCATGTATTAGGCATAAAAGGCAGATTAGTGTGCAAAAAAAGTAGTCACAGCCCTATTTTCTTGTGTCTATAAACTTGTGGGTAGCAGAGCCAAAAAGTAAGTAAAAATAGGAATATACACACTGACAAACAAATGTGAGACAAAGTGCTTCAAAAGAAGCAAGCCAGATTTAAAAGAGAATAATTGAAAGATCTTACTTCAATGTTATTCAAGAGGGAGCCAAGTTATTCAAAGGCTGAAAGAATAGCATTCCAGATAGAGTGCATGAATGGCAGTGGAAAGATGCATCGCTGGAAAGAGTTTCATAATTTCTTTATGAAACTGAAAAATGTCATCTGTGATAATAGCAGAGTAAAGAGGAGAGGAATAGCTCAGGTCAATGACAAGGAAGGTATCTGTATTGCATCTCGAATCAAATGATAAACTTTTGAAGGGTTCTTGACAGGGAATGGAAATATCTTGTTTACATTTTAAGTAATCTTCCTGTTCTTAGAAAACCAATTAGGGGGGATGTGAAAAGAAGACTAGAGAGAAGTTAGAAATCTATTTTTAAATGAGAAATGAGAATGAATCTGATCCTAGATGAGCCAGTAGATATGAGAAGGTGCAGAAGGAAATGAGCTTTGTTTTGGATTTTGGGAAAGATTGTCACAGCAGCGGTCCTTAGTAACCTTAATGAACCATGCTTTACCTCTGTCCACGCTCTTGTGTGGCCCTTCTCACATTGATTCTGGACATGGCTAGATGACATGTTTTGACCAATAGGATATTAACAAATGTGATGTAAGCAGGGACTTAAAAAGTTATCTACACAATGGGGTTTGCCCTTTTCTTCTACCCTTAGACCACAATATGAAGAAGCTTAGGCCAGCTTACTAGAGAATTAGACCATGTGTAGTGGAGACAAGCATGTCTTAACAGTTAAGGCCTCCAGACCAACTAGCCAGCAGTCAACCCCTCAGCTAATGCTGCCACTTGAGTGAATTAAGTGAGACCAGGAGAAGAACCATACAGTTGTATCTGGCCCAAATTGCTGACCCACAACTAATAAAATGTTTGTTTTAAGCAACTAAGTTTTGTGGTTATTTGTTTCACAGCAATAGATAACTGATACTGAGATGGAATTAACTAATGGAATGAATAAATTTGGAAAAACAATGAGCCAGGTATGTTACAAAGGTTTCTGCTTGAGTAACAGGGTTGATGGTTTTAACATCTTAAAAGAGGACTTAAGAAGATCAAGGGTATGGATTTAGATATGTTAATTTTCATAGAGTTGAAATCTACAGATATAAATTAGAAAACTAACAAGATAAAGTTGGCACAATACATAGACTTTATGTTTTTGTAAGCCAATACATTTAAAAATGTATTTTAGAAGAGAAACTTTTTACTTTTTGGGGGGATATCTATTAGTTTCTTGTGAATAGCAGTGTTTAATTTGGAAAATGTTGAGCAGTCTGATCTCTTTACTTTATAAAGGATTGCCAATGCCAAGGAAGTGAAGTAACTTGTTTGAGGTCACAGAGCTGATTAATGAAGGTCCTCATGGACAAATTGGAGTCTCTTGACTTAATCATTGTCCATGGCCCTTTCTTCATGCTATGGTCTCTTTTTTAAAGATATTTTATGCATTAGAAAATCCTATCATTCCTAGGAGAAGATGGGTAATATCAGTGAGAGAATAGAGATGATAAATACAACACACAAGATGCTCAATGTTAGTGTTGGGTACTTGGTGGGAATGGGGTTGTGATATGGCATGATGGAAAATCTAATGCACCATACTACAAAGGCAGCATCTGCTCACTTCTAATCAACTGTCAGCCAGCTAGGCAGATCTTATTACTATTTTTTTTAAAATAAGAAACTGAAATCTAGAATTTTGTAAAAAATCTCATTTTTAAATGCATAAATGCATTTAAATGCAGCAAAAAATTTATTGTAAAGAACAACAAAACAGAACATGGAATGGATTCAGTCTCTGGGCTACCAGTTATCAAGCTCTGGAGTGATGTAGGCCTAGGAACATTTGGTTCCAGCAGTGATTGGAGATCATTGGATCATGGTGAACATGGGTCCATCCATGTAAGGACCACCTGGGGGTCTGCATCAGTACCTGCAGATGTCATTGGATAATATGAGCAACTTTTGCATCCTGAGGATACTACATTTTCTAAAACTGAGAGGTTCGATAATTACTCATTATATATGGAAGTCTATGACCCTCAGAACTCTTAAATTGAAAACTTGAAGTTCTTAGATATTAATTATCCTTCTAGAAGTAACTTTCTTTATCCAAAACCAAATATGTTATCTAATGAAGTACATGAATTAGGTATCCTGTAAGGTTCAAAAAAACCCCACTAAAGTCTAGTTACCATATGTTCTTTAGTACTGTGTCAAGTTTATAAGAGAAGACATTGATATTTTGGGTTACTAGAGCATTGCTGATAACTTTACAATGTCTTATGAATAAAGATGCCCAATAATGTTTTATGTATGTAAACGAAGTCAGTTTAACACTTACTGAGTGCTTATCGTGCATGAGGCATTGCAATACATTGTCAGAACAGCTGAAACCCACTTGTAAAATTCAATGCAGTAGATTCAAAATGAATAGATTATTTCTGTTATATTCTATTACTAACTTGGTTTAAATCATGTCTTTCTCATATTAAAAAGTTCTTAAACAGTGCCATAATGTTCAACATACATAATGTTCACCACAATGTCATTAGTAACAGTGAAGAGTTGAAGCATCCAGCAAAGAGCAGAAGACTTGAAAGTTAAAATCTGATTCATGACGGCCCTGCAAGTCAGAAGTAATGCAGTAACAAGAACTGGTTTAAAAACCATCATGTTAATGAAAAATTATGAAACAGAATGCAATTATTAGCAAAATGCAATGATATTTTTCACACTAAAGCACACATACAACTTTAGGTATTGAGGAAGCGCATATGTGCATGGAAGGTGAGCTGGAAGAACCCACTCATTACAAGGTAATTAAGACTGAAGTGACTAGATTGGGGTGTTAAGGGAAAATAAAAAAAAAAAAAACTCTAAAAAACAAAAAAAGAATCCTGTTCAGGTCAATAATGGTCTTTATGCTATAAACTGGGGGTGTGATCATCTCCAGTTTCACACCTAAGTCACTACAAAAACCTTACAGTTCCATATTATATGGATGGTATTTTGGAAAATTCTGTTGGACCCTTTTCAGTTTCCTGTCTCTCAACCAACCCCTGACAAACTCCTCAGTCTCAAGGATTCTAAACATCTCTCTCTGAAACTGGGAAATTTATTGCAGGGCTTTGCTTCCTGGCCTCAGCTATGAACCTCCTCACTTGCCTCTGATTAGCTTGATTTCTCTTCCACTGAGCCTTATCTCACCCTAGCCTCCTCTACGGGATGGCTTGGGAGGACAGTCTGGCTGGACTCTGATTTGCCACATACCCTCTCCCAAAACTGCCTTTGTTGTTTTCCTCATGCTGAAGCTCAGACGTCACTTGGTGGGTCAACTCCACTTGGGCTGGGTTCCTGGAAATCATCTGTCCTGTCCGAGGGCCCGGGGTCAATCCTGTCAGCAAGGGGGCCTTGAACACCTGCTCTTCAAATCTGCTAAGGAAAACACTTGATGAGGGAACAGGCTTAAACTCATGTAAGTCATCATGTAGTGATTGACAATGAATTGTATTATGACAGACCTTCATATCTTTGTTAGGCTAATAGCACAAAATAATGGACAGGTATGTGTTCTAGTTTAATTGTGTTTCAGCTCTGCCAAGAAGTAGAGAAGGTGCTAGACTGCTTAACAATGGGCAATGCCTGGCAAACATATGTCAGATGCCAAAGTGCATTGGGCTTATGTATCCTGAGAAACCCAAATAAAAAATAAAGGGACCAAGCTAAAGGGAACACATTTTAGAGAAGGAAAAACCACCATTTAAAAGATGAAGCTATGGCTAAATTCTAAGATGTCTTCAGAAAACAAGGGTATGAACAAGATGCCTCGTGAGTAGGTGAACTGAAGTCACCCCACTAGAATGAACAATTTTTCAGACAAACTTGATAAAGTAAGAAGAAAAATAACCCTGCAGACTCAGAAGAAAAACAGAAGGGTAGGGTGATGTAGGCAGGAAATATCTAAAAGATAAAGCCTCAAGGATCAGGTATCTAAACAAATAATATGAAGCCGAAGGTCAGAGGCAGAATGAGGGACAGAACCCCAACAACTGCTAGGAGGAACATTGAGTCTTCTTTGGTCTGGTACTACTCCACAAGTTCACAGGCAGGTCAAGGGGGGTAAACTAGACTGGAGAAAGAGGAAGAGATGAACCAAGTGACTGATGACGTTCATAGTCATCTTTATATTATTGAATCAGCCATAGCTACAAAGACATGACCAGGAACCATGTCTAATCTTCTTAACCAGGAACTGGATTTGGGTTTGAAACTATCAGAAGAAAGCTCTACCCTTGCAGGGTTAATTCAAACATAGCCCCTCCACATACACAGAAGACAAAGAGGACTGCTTGGTCAGCAGCCCCAAGCATGACAGTGAACAGTTTCCTGGGATGTGCTTACCCGCAGGGACACTTCCCGCTGCTTCTACCGGCACTATCTGCCCTTTGGCCATTCCCACGGACATTATCTCCCTGCTCCGCGGCTGGTCTGGTCCTCCCCAATGCTAGCTAGGCAGCACAAACCTTTGTTCCCCTGGGTGATCCTCCTCCCCTCTGCTTGCCTATAAAACAATGCCTGCTCTTGGCTGGATGCCTTTTCCTGCAGCTCCAACAACAAAGTGCTGAAGCCTTGCTGTATTGTGAGTAATAAATAGCATGTTTCACTTCACTGGTCCTTATGGTGTTTTTTTTTTTGGAATATCAAAGGCCCAGGTGCAGGTTCCTGGCCTGGAATTCCTGCATTGCAGCCTTCTACCTCCATGGTCACATCTAATTGATTGGCTAGTTCTAAGGCTATTAACCTTTATTGTCTCCCAAATCAAATCTCTGCTTCAAACCTATGTTGTCTCTCTTATTTGCATTATTTACCTTGGGCATTCATCACTTTTATGAGTTTAATTTTTTAAGAATTGCTAAATTTATAGTTTAAAAAAATATAAGACCATATCTTATTTGCTCAGAGGAAAAAGAAGATATAGCAAATGTCTAACATTTTTATGTTGGACTCATTCAGAAATCATATTGGCTAAAAAAAAGAGCCTTTTAAAACATAGAGCTGTTAAACATAGAGCAATTTCACTTGTTCTTTTACTTGTTTCTAAAGGTTGTTCACTGAACTGAGTCTGCAAGTGACATTTCTGTTCATTGGCTATAACACATATATTTTAGGATGTGCTCTTTCTCAGAATTTGAGAAGGTTAAAGCTAAAGCATGTCATCAATCTGTTATGTGTCTGCCAGAAATCCAACTGCAATTGAAATTTGTGTGATCAAAGGAAAACATCAGAGCAATAACTCTGGCATATGCAGGCACTTAAACATTGAGCTTTTCAAATGGAACAAAAATGTGCAGTTTGGCAAATCCAGTTAAGGAAAAAAAATTAAACAGAATTTTATGTATCAATATAATTTTTTTGACTTGCCATCACAAGTACATATATTTTACATTATTATTATTTTTTTTGTGGGGGATGAAGTTTTAAATTTGTTTCCTGGTCTTTTCTTCAGAACCAATTCTAAGGGTTTAAGAAATGCTTCCTTATATCATTGGGTCTTTGTGCATGCTGTTCCCGCTCCCTTAAATACCCCTTCCATCCTCTCATTCACTAATTATTTAGATCTCCATCTTTTCCAGGAGCAGTTCTGAAGCTTCTCCTACCTCTTTGCTCTGGCAAGTTCCCTTCTGTTGGGCATTTTCTAAGCTCTGGGTTTCATTTCAATTATCACAAAGTATAGAGATTTTATTTTGTGATGATTTGTCCTCTCCCTTACTTGACCATAAGCTCCATTAGTGTAATGACCACTTTTTGCTGATTATTGTATTCTTCATATCTGTTTCAATAACTCTTTGCTAGAGGAATGAATGTGCGTAATGCTTATGTCTACATATATATGTACAATGTCTATGTCTGTGTAATGTAGATGCCTGTGTGCATAGTGTGCATCCCTGCATGTGTATACATGTGTGCTGCCGGAGCCAGCCGGCTGAGGTGAACAGAACCTGAGCGGGGGAGAGAGGACTAAAGAAAAGACAGAGACAAGAGAAAAGATCGGGAGGGCGTATAGTCAATGCTGCAGCCCCGTTTATTTAGAACACACTACTTATAGCATCGCAATGAGAAAACAGCCGTCACAACCCAAGGTCAGCCAAATTACTTATCCTGCAAAACAATGAAGCTCTCACAACTCAGAACTCTCTGCTCTGCAATCAAGCTCCCTTCTTGGAAAATACTGAGTGCTTAAAATAGTTTAGTGCCACTTATCTCAGAGCTCGCCAAGTTAGCTCGGCTCCCAACAGTGTGCAATGTGCATGTTTGTATGTGTGCATGTATGTGTTCTTTCCAGAGTGATGCACAGGAGACTAGAGTACTGCAGGGAGAATGAAAGGGCACATCCTCTGTAGGAAAGAACTCAAAGGGGACACAGTGCAGTGTCAGAGCCTTTTCTGGACTTTCCTACTAGACTTGGACAATCCAACCTTGGGCCGTTCTGCAAGAGCACAGCTCTGGGATGATTTTAGAATAAAAAGCTAAGACTGCAGGAGGACACGGGTGAAGAATGAGTGTGTCAAGTGGATTGTGGTGATAGGAGGAAGAGGATATTCTAGGCTTAGATCAATGCCCATGTAAAGAGGTTTGAGTTTTCCTAAAGATGAATGAAAAGACGGACTGGGACCGTGGAGGTTTGACTCTTAGGGACATGAGATAAATCTCTAGTCAGAAGAGCAGAGATGCCAATAAAGAACACCATGGGAAACTCTTCATCATTTTTCTCTACATGAAATCTTGAAACAGGCAAGTTTATATCAAGTTTCAAGCTTTGTTCACTGTATCATAATTCCTGCTAGAATCCAACCCCGTTGATGGCAGATGTTACAATCACTTATCTTTATGTTTGTGATCTTTTGAAGAATTGAGGGCTGGGGTTGCAAAGTGTTGTAGCAGCACTGGTTTAAGGAAGCAACAGTCCTGAATTCTTTGGATGCAAAATAAAGTGAAAATATTCTCAAGGGAATGCTGAGAGTAAGTGAGAAAAGCACCTACAAGGCACATGAATAGAGCAGCTCATGGGAAAGAAGCTTCCATTTTCCCAATACTACAGGAGGAATTTGATCTCTGTAGAGGAAAGGTGGAGGGTAAACCCTTGGTTATAGATGGAATATCAGGGAATAGAGGGATGGAGAACAGGATGCAAATAGTTGTGGGAAGACAAGGGACACCCTTGATAAGTAGGACTAGGTCCTGAAGGAAAGACTGTAGAGTCTTTAGAAGTTTCTGAGAATCAGCCCAACCAGATAAGATCTGTGGTCAGGTTGACAACTCAGGTGTCTATGTGGAATATGAAAGTGAGTAGAAAATTGTGTAAGGATGAGACCAGCTGAAATGATCAGAACATCAGCCTATTAAAAACAAATGCTGATTTTTTAAAAATAGCTACTTATCAACGATCTATTTTTAAAAATCGATTGTATATTATTTTTAAAAAAGAAAAAGACAACTAAGTAGATGAGCCAGAAAGGCAGAGAAGTGACTCCCATATATTCAGAAAATACCAAAGGACACTACCTGCAGTCAGTGTAAACTTATGTGACTGAAGCAAGTGGATATCTCACCCATGATTGCATTGCACAGAACTGGATTACCAGGAAATGTGGAATGCTTTTTTTGTGTATTCAATAAATGTGTATTTAGACTATTAGAGAGGAAAAAAGTGAATTAAAGAATACATATACACATTGATCAGAATCTGTTTTCTCTATCAGACTCATCCTCGTAATTTGCAGGTATAGACTCTATAAACAATAAAATCCATTTTATGATTTGTGAGATCTTCCTGATAAGAGTTCTGTCAGAATTAAAGGCTAGATCAGCTAGATCAGCACTTATTAGATTTGGCCATATGATAGATTATATGTAATTTATATTACATAAGATCCATAAACTTAGGAAACAGGTTAATTTTGTACCAAAAGTGGATTAATTTCTTTAATATTTTCCAGCTTCACTATAATCTCTAGTATATAACATAATTGATTTCATGTCATCTTTTCAGTTGCTTTCAATATAAAAAGAACTAAGTAACCAAAATATACGAATTCCTTTGATAGGTTTTTAGAGTTATGGTAGTAGAGCTCTTAATATCTAGAGATTTTTATTATTTTTATTTGGTATTTATTTTCAGATATATTTTTATCTACGGTTGTGATTGCTGATTGGTAAAGTTGAGAAAATACTATGCCATGTTTCTTTTAAGCTCCCAAATTATTTGTCTAGAGGAAATATAGAAAATCAGCATGAAGTGTCAGGAGGGCTTTCTAAATTAGAACCTGTAACTATCCTCCTTATAGAGATTAGGAGAATGTAACACCTTTAAATGACTCAGCTAGAAATTGGTGTATCCAGACTTGAATTCTGATCATAAAGCCCATGTTCTTAACCTCTGTGATACACTGCCTCTCTACAAAACAAAGTGATGCAATATTTAGACACTTCATTCTTCCTTTATTTATGAACTTTGTTGGATACCAGAATAATAAAGATAAAAAAGCCTAAGTCTTTGTCCCAATGAATTTCATTATATATATATACACATATATATGTATATATATATAAAACATTAAAATAAAGATTAAACTATATGTAAATATTTGTTTCAGATTTTTTTTTTAGCATTCACTTGACAGCCAATGGTGTTAGTACAAAGAACATAGAAAGCTATTAAATAAGACTATTTTTTTTTAAAAGGGGAGTCAGATTCAGAATGTGGAGAGAAATCAGATACTTCTTTATACATATTACTTATTACTTCCAATTCTACATATAAAACTTATAAATGGTTGGTTACTAAAAAATGTTATTAATTTCCAAACTAACAATCCATTTTTCCCATTAAGAACAGTGTTCTAAAAATTAGTTGATATTTCAAAAACATATCAAAATCATGTGTGAAAATGGTTAAAAAATAAAGAGAACTTATCTTGGACCTTGGCAAATTTCAGATACTGAGCAACTCTATTCCCTAAGCTATCTCTCTTGCATGATCTCTCTAGTGGTTTCATTCTCCACAGTTTCCCTCTTGGTAGAGAAGGACCACAACAGTTCCAAGCCCCACAACCACACTCAAGACTAGAAAAGGAGTTAATAAAAATTGTCCTTTTGGGTTATAAAATTTTAGAAAAGTAGGCTAACATTTCAAAAGTATTCAAAAGACAACTTAAAATGTGGAATCAGCCTTTTACCTCATTTTCAAAATAGTATCAGAGAAAAAAATTTTCCTGAAAGACTGATATCTTATCAAAAATATATTAATGGAAGGTTAGAAATACTAAATAAAATCATCTGACACTTCCTATATAACACATTTGATATTTTGAAATTGCATTTTTTGTAAATGTTATTTGTTAAATTGAATGATTGTAACCATAGTTGGACTAATAAATCTAGCAGTAAATGAATGACAGTAGAACAAAGGACTCACTAAGATACTTGATATCATCTGTCTCAAAAAAACTTTCACCAATTGGTATACTTTAGTAGAGCTCTGGTAACAAAGAAAGATCCATGTTCAAGAATTCAAGGGATTCAATGAAAATTAGGAGAGTTTTGTTGAGTGAAGAAAGGCAGTGATTAAGTGATGCATCAGACTCGTAGAACAGGAATAGAGTTTAGAGATTTCAAAGCTGTGAGTATTCTGAGTGAGGACCCTGAAGAACAGAGGGAATCAGTGACTTGTCCAAGGTCATGCAGATCTAGATGAACCAATGGTCCTCAATCCCACTTCTCTGTCATGACATCAAATAAAGGTTGAATTTCAAGCCCCCCACTCCTGTCCCTCTCTCTTTCCAGAGTTCCCTTTTAAAAATCCTGTAAGCATTTTATCTATACTCTGATTCTTTGGTGCCTGCATTTAATACAAAACATTAGTTGTGGAGATAAACTTGATGATATAAACTGGATACAGGTTTCATTTCTTAATAATTTCTTAATAAATGCATACTAGCTTTAATAGACTTCAATGCATTTTAAAATAGTTTAGAGTGTATTTTAAAATTATATAATTGGAATCATCCTAGCCATAAATTTTCCCAGAACAAAATATCTAAAAGAGAAATATTTTAAAGTCAGAAAATGTTGCTGTCTTCTAATCCAAGATTTAGTGATCAATATTACTCTAAAATATTTTTATAGAGAGATGAAAATTTCTTTTTTTCTTTTTACTTTCATATTTTTGAATATATGGCACAAGAAATATGCATGATTATATTTGAAAAAGTTCACTTTAGAATGCTTTCTCTAGTCACATTTTAAATTATGAAGTCATAATAATGTCTTTTGCAATGTGGTGTGTGTACTTGGTAAGAACAAAGATTTCTTCATTTTGTATATTTGACAGGACACACAGGACTTCATAGAGGATACTTATGTATGGTTTTTATTTAAAATAAAAGAACACAAGGCAAGAAGAGAACGATAGAATAGGAAAGCGCTGAGGTCAAAACATATCCAGGCCCAAGCTCCCCAGGGTTCTTATTTGCACAGAGACATATTCATCTCCGGATTGACTTACCACATCTACGTGATGAATTTTGGCTTTGGACTGTTCAAAGCAGAAGTTCTCAGGGTTTTTATGTCCTTCTGGTCATGTAGCCAATCTGGGTGTCCATCCAGGTATCCATATGAAAACTGTATTTATTGAGTACACTGTAACTTAAAAAATTAGAAACATTGAGAATTAAAATGTTTTATTTCTATCTAAAATACTTAGCAAGAGTGCTTTGAACAGTGCTTGCCTTCTTTCCATTATGTAATCTAGGATATGTTGCAAACATCTTTTCTACGTCTGGAGGAATTATCATGCAACTTTCTTTGGATCAGCTTCCAATATTTTATCCTTTATATGTTCTGAAATATCTTTGAGAATTTTTCAAATGTGAATTGATTTCCTTATGCATAGCAAAAAGCAAAGGGGTTAAATGGCAGGAACATTACCAAGTCATGCTCAGGAACGAATAAGTCCATTACTTTTGAGAGTTGACAGAATTGTTATATGTTTGGGAATCTCTTCTCATATAAATCATCTTAAGTGTTCGAGATATGTCTGCATTCCAGTGTCAAACAATTAATGTAAGTCCTATTCCTTATGTTTAATTCATGTTTCATTATTTTTTCTGTAATTATGAGAAGTCGTATATTATGAGTAGGAGAATTATTTTCTTAAATAATATATATGTACATAGGCTCACGGTGATTTTACTCTATTAGCAAAGATTTTAACTTTTTTTCTCTTTTTCTCTTTTTCTCCTTTTACTATTTCCATGAAAAGGGGCTGGTGGCTGGTTTCCACTTATGTCAATTAAATACCAGTGGCTGCAGACTGATGTTAGAGAGAGAATAAAGGTCATGGCTATGGTCACCCAGGGAGGATATGAGAGATCCAATGGTATAATCAACTACCTCCTGATATTCAGTGATGGCAGGAGAAATATGGACGAGAAGCCAGCCCCTGGATATGTTCTTTTATTGAAAAATGACATGTGTTATTTTAAAACTATTAACTGAGTGAAGAAACCAAATATACCAATTAACTTTGAAAATATTTTCTAAGACACAGTAAAGGGTATATTGCACTTTAAAATACATGCATGTGTATAATATGGGGGAAAAACAATTTCTGACTGGGGATATAGTGTGGGAGTCTAAGAAATAAACAAGTCATTATAATTTATTTTTATGTTGTTCAATTACACAGCATTTTGGTGTAACTTTTGCATTACTTTATTCTTTCACTTCCTGATTTGATTTGGAATTCTAAAAGACACTAGGCAGTTAAATGTACAATAAATGAGCAAACATGTTGAGGGGCACAACATTACCTTAGCAGGGACTCATGGCCCCCATGTTGTTTTTGTTATTTGGTTACCATGTTCAAGAACCTTCAGGCCATAGAAAACTTTGGGTTTTACTGGAGTCTTAACCACTTTGCATTATCTTGCATCAGTGACATGATTTCTGTTTCTAATTACATGAATTGTCATGCTCCTTTGGGAAAATAAGTTTTTGGATATTAAAAAGGTATTTAATTTATTACACATTTAATAAGCACATAATTAAATATCTTGCTCTCCTCTGATTAACAATGTTAAAACTGTGTTTAAAAAGAGATGCTGGAAAAGAACAACACTGTAAACTTTGTAGCTTCACTGCCCTCCCAAACAAAAACACAAAGACAATTTATAAATGATAGAGATCATGAAATTCCCATTTTCTAGCTACAGAGTTCTGAGAAAAACATCATATCCACACATCATCACCTGACCCTTTGCTTACTCTGAAGGACACTTTGATTGCTTCCATGTCTTGGCCACTATGAATAATGTTGCTATGAACTTCGGTGTGCAAATATCTTTATGGATATGGGTTTTCAAGTCTTTGGAGTAAATGCCCAGTAGAAAGATTGCTGGATTGTATGGTAGATCAATTCTTAGTTTTTTGAGGAACCTCCATACTGTTTTCCAAGGTGGCTGTACCAATTTGCAGTCCCACCAGCAGTGTATGAGGATTCCTTTTTCTCCTCATCCTCTCCAACATTTATTACTTGTTCTGTTGATTATAGCTATTCTAACAGGTGTGAGATGGTATCTCACTGTGGTTTTGATTTGCATTTCCCTAATAGCTAGTGATGTTGAGAATCTTTTCATATATTTGTTGGTCATTAGTTTGTCCTCTATGGAGAAGTGTCTGTTCAGGTCCTCTTTTGTGCTTCCATACAAATCTAATGATTTTGTTGTAGCTTGCAAATATATTTTCCCATTTGGATGGTTCTTTCTTTACCTTGTTGATGATTTCTTTTGCTGAGCAGAAGCTTTTTAGCTTGAGGTAGTCCCATTCATTCATTTTAGCTTTTACTTCTCTTGCTTTTGAGATCAAATTCATAAACTCCTCTTAAAGTCCAAGGTCCTTGAGTTTAGTGCCTATGTTTTTTTCTATGCATTTTATTGTTTCAGGTCTTATATTCAGGTCCTTAATCCATTTTGAGTTAATTTTGGCATGTGGTGATAGACAACAGTCTAGTTTCATTCTTTTGCAGGTGGCTTTCCAGTTTTCCCAGCACTATTTATTAAAGAGGTTTTCCTTTCTCCACTGTATGTTTTTGGCTTTTTTTAAAAAAATTATTTGCCCATATAAATATGCGTTTACTTCTGGACTCTTGTTTCTATTCCAATGGTTTGTGTGTCTGTTTTGCTGCTAATACCATGCTGTTTTGATTACTGTCACTTTGTAGTATAATTTGAAGTCAAGCAGAGTGATGCCTTTTCTCAAGATGGCTTTGACAATTCAGTCTTTTGTGCTTCCATACAAATCTAATGATTTTTTTGTTCTATTTCTTTAAAAAATGCTGATGAGATTTTGATGAGGATTGCATTAAATCTGTATAATGCTTTAGGTAATATGGTCATTTTAACTGTGTTGATTCTTCCAATCCAAGAACACGGAATAACTTTCCATTTCTTTGTATCTTCTTTAATTTTTATTAATACGGTCTTGTAGTTTTCATTATATAGGTCCTTCACATATTTTGTTAGATTTATTCTTAGGGATTTTATTCTTTTGTTGCAGCCGCAAAAGGAATTATTTTTTCCACTTCTTTATCTAACACTTCATTATTAGAGTATAGGAACACTATGGATTTTTGAACATCAATTTTGTAACCAGAGACTTTACTGTATTTGCTTATTGTTTCTAGTAGTGTTCTTGTGGAGTCTTTAGGGTTTTCTATAGAGAGAATCATGTCATCTGCAAAGAGTGACAGGTTGAGTTCTTTATTTCCTATTTGGATGCCTTTTATATCTTTCTCTTGCCTGATTGCACTCGCTAGGACCTTCAATGTTATATTGAATAACAGTGGCAATAGTAAACAGCCTGGCTGTGTTCCTAATCTTAGAGGGAAGGTTTTTAGCTTTTTACCATTAAGTATAATGTTAGCGGAGGGTTTGTCATATATGGCCTTTATTATGTTAAGATACTTTCCTTCTATACCGATTTTGTTAAGTGTTTTGATCATAAATGGATGCTGTATCTTGTTGAAGGCTTTTTCTGCATCTATTGATATGATCATATGATTCTTAATTTTTCATTTGTTTATGTGGTGTACCAAATTAATCGATTTGCATATGTTGAACCATCCCTGTGTCTCTGGAATGAAGCCCACTTGATCGTGGCGTATAATCTTTTTAATATGTTGCTGTATTCGGTTCGCTAGTATCTTATTTAGGATTTTTGCATCTGTGTTCATGAGAGATATTGGTCTGTAGTTTTCTTTTTTGTGTGTTATCTTTACCAGGTTTTGGTATCAGAGTAATATTGGCCTCATAAAATGTATTGGGAAGTATTGCTTCCTCTTTAATTTTTTAAAGAGTTTGAAGAGAATAGGTATTAAATATTCTTTGAATGTTTGGTAGAATTCACTGGTAAAACCTTCTGGTCCTGGACTTTGACTTTTTGGTAGGATTTTGATGATTGTTTCAATTACCATAGTGCTGATCGATCTATTTAGATTTTCTTGTTCTTCTTGATTCGGTCTGGGAAGGTGTATTTATCTAAGTACTGGTCCATTTCTTCTAGGTTATTAAATTTGGTGTTATATACTTTTTCATCGTATTCTTGCATGATCCTTTGTGTTTTTGCGATGTCAGTCGTAATTTTCCCTCTTTCATCTCTGATTTTTTTTTGTGTGTGTGTCCTTTCTCTTTATTCTTTAGTGAGTCTAGCCAGGAGTTTGTCAATTTCGCTTACCTTCTCAAAGAACCTGTTCTTCATTGCATTTATCTATCTATCTATCTATCTATCTATCTATCTATCTATCTATCTATTTATTTATTTATTTATGTTTTCAATTTTATTTATTTCTGCTCTAATTTTGATTATTTCTTTCCTTCTGTTGACTTTAGGTCTCATTTGTTCTTCCTTTTCTAGTTTTTTAAGATGAAGCGTTAGGTTGTTTATTTGGGTTTGTTCTTGCTTTTGGAGATAGGCCTGTAATAATATGAACTTTCCTATTATGTCTACTTTTGCCATGTCCCAAAAGTTTTTATATGGTGTACTATTATTATCATTAATTTCTATGTAGCTCTTGATTTCTCCTTTTATTTCTTCTCTGACCCAGTTATTCTTCAGTAGCCAGTTGTTTAATCTCCATGTATTGTGTTTCTTTCTGATTCCTTTCTGCAATTGATCTCTATTTACAAAGCATTATGACCAGAGAATATGGTTGGTATGATTTCAACCGTCTTATATTTGTTGAGACTATCTCTGTGTCCCAGTATGTGAATGATTCTTGAAAATGTTCCATGTGCACTAGAGAAGAATGTATAAGCAGCTGTTTTTGGATGGAAGGCTCTGTAAATGTCAATTATGTCCAGTTGTTATAATGTGTAATTTAAGAATGTTATTTTCTTATTGTTTTTATGTTTGGATAATCTGTCCATCTTCAATAGTGGAGTATTTAGGTCCCTTACTATGATACTGTTTTGGTCTGTTTTTTCCTTTAGTTCTGTTAGCAATTGCTTTACATATTTCGGGGCTCCCTGATTGGGAGCATAGATAGTAATAAGTGTTAGGTCATCTTGGTGTATGATTCTCTTTATTATAATGAGATGTCTCTTAGTATCTTTCTTTATCTTTTTAATTTTGAAGTCTATTTCATCCAATATTAGTACCGCTACTCCTGCTTTCTCTGAATGCCATTTGCTTGAAATATCATTTTCCACCCTTTCACTCTGAGTCTATATTTGTCTTTGGAGCTGAGACCTGTCTCCTGAAGGCAGCATATGATTGGGTTTTGTTTTTGATCCAATCTGCAACTCTGTACCTTTTTATTGGTGAGTTCAGTCTATTTACATTTAGGTTGATTATTGTAATATGAGGTCTTATAGCCTTTTTATCTTTTGCTTTCTGGTAGCTCAGTATTTCCATTGCTTCTTTCTCCTTGTGCTTCTGTTTTATTTTGGTTAGCCTTTGTGAGTTTCCCCTGTAGTCCTTCTTGTTTTAAGTTATACTGTGGTTTTGAATCTTTGGCATGTGGTTACCATTATGAATATGTAAAGGATAGTTATATATACACAGTCATCCATTTTCTTCTATGCGTGCCTCATCTCCATTGCCCTTTGTGAATTTGTGTCTTTGAATACCCCCCTTTTCAGGCATTGTTATCTCAATTTGTTCCTATGTATGCTTAATGTTGATTTTATATATATACATATATATGCTTGTATATACAAACATGTATATATGTATATATATATAATAACAATGCTTTTCTTATTATTTAAGCTTATAATATCCTCTTCTGTTGCCTGTTCGCCTGATAGTCACTTTATTCCTAATTATGTTTTTTTTTTTTTGTCATTTTGTTTTAGGCTAACTGACCCTTTTCAGTATCTCTTGTAGTGCAGGCCTCATAGTGGAGAATTCCCTCAATTTTTGTATGTTTGGAAAGGTCTTTATTTCTTCTTCATATTTAAAGCAGAGCTTAGCTGGATACATTATTCTTGGCTGGTAGTTCCTTTCATTTAATAGTTTGAATATTTGATTCCACTCTTTTCTGATTATAAAGTTTGTGCTGATAAGTCCAATGATAATCTAATTGGTTTTCCTTTATTAGTTACCATCTTCTTTTCTCTGGCTGCCCTGTGAAATTCTTTGTCATTGATTTTTGATAATTTTAATATAATGTGTTTTGGAGAAGGTCTTTTTAGGTTGAGATAATTGGGTGTTCTGTTGACTTCTTGAATTCCAAGCTCCAGCTCATTCCTTAGATTTGGGAAATTCTTGTCAACTATTTGTCTGAAAATGCTTTCTAATCCCTGCTCCTTTTCCTCCCCTTTGAGAATGCCCATATTCTCATCTTTCCTCTCCTGATGGTATCAGCTAGTTCTTGAATTTCTCTTTCACTATTTTTCATACTTCGGTTTGTCTCATCTTCCTTCTGATTTATTTCTAGATTTCTGTTTTCGATATCACCGATCCTTTCTTCCATTTGGTTGACTCTATTTCCCAAGCTTGCTATTTCATTTTTCAACGCTTGCAGTGTTTTCTTCATCTCCAGAAGTTCTATTTGGTTCTTTTTGAGGGTTTGCTCTGCTCATCTAGTTGTTTTTTCAATTTCGAAATTGTTGATTTGAGTTGTTTTAGATGTCACTGAGTTTTTTCCGAAGTACCATCCTGAATTCTCTGTCATTTTAAGTCATATATTTCTATGTCTGTAAGCTTATTTTCTGGAGATTTTTCTCTTTCTTTCTGAGATGCCTTGTCACCTTGGTTGTTCATGGTGTTTAATGGACTATTTCTCCCCCTGTTATTAATGAAAGTGTATTCTACTGTTTTCCCAAAAAGAAGTTTTATTATATAAAGGTCTCTTTTTAGCCTACTGCAAAGAAGGCACTTTTCTTTTGGTTTCCAGTAGGTAGCATCTAAGCCTCTTGGATTCTTGCTTTATATAAAGTCTTAATAACGCTTTTTAAATTTTCTCATAGATATTTAATCATGCTCGCTACCCTCAGTTTCAATGCCTGTCAGTGTCAGCGACAGTCTCGGCAATGTTTGCTCAGATTCCCTTGAGGCTCCGCGGTGATCGCTCTCGGAGGGTATGGGTGGAGGGGTCCTCCGGGTTGAGGTTTGGTGCTGCAGCTGAGCCTCGGTTTTGCAACCGCGGCCGGCAAAAATCAGCCATTGTTCCTCTGTGTTACCATTTTGTTTCTCTACTTTCCGTCCTGATGACTTGGCCCTATAGCTTGCTGCAGGAACTCACCGCTCCTTCTCCCCTCCCCCTCCTCCTCCAGGATGTTCCAGTGGCTGCTAGATGCAGCTTCTTTATTACTCCTGGTCCACCGCCCAACATTTGGTGTTCTGATCTGTGGTAGCTCATGTGCAGATCCCATGCTCAGATGTGCTGGTGTGCAGTTTGGTGTTTTTTTGTCGAGTTTTATATGTTCAGCTTATTTTTGTTTCAAGGGGAGAGATCTGGTGACCTTTCTCACTTTGCCATGTTTCCAGAAAATTTTGTAAGTAGTTAATGTTATTTCCC
>NW_011889130.1:976194-1091489 GCF_000151845.1 Pteropus vampyrus | reverse complement strand
TGTGCTGGTGTGCAGTTTGGTGTTTTTTTGTCGAGTTTTATATGTTCAGCTTATTTTTGTTTCAAGGGGAGAGATCTGATGACCTTTCTCACTTTGCCATGTTTCCAGAAAATTTTGTAAGTAGTTAATGTTATTGCCCGTCAAAGATATAGAACCCACTAAAAAAAAAAAAGAAAAAGAAAAAGAAAAAAAAATCAGAAAATCACCCCAATGATTGTTCAAATTGGAGGCACAGGATTTTAGGAATTTATAGAATTAGTCATGATAGAAGCCTGAAATGGATCCTGAAGAACGCCTTTTTCATTTGTTAAAGCAGAATGTTCCAGGAAGCAGGAACAAGATTAACAAAAGCATAGAAAGTGGAAGCACAGGAAAGAGTGAGGTGACCTTGGAAACTGGGGTGGAATATTCCATTAAATGGGAACTTCAAAATGAAGATGAAAAGACGGAATACAATGTAAGCTATAAATTGCAAGGACCAAGGCTCTCATGTTTAGATCATCAAATTCTCATAAAAACATCTTAGAGTTTCTTGGTAAGCTACATTAGCATTTCAGTTCTAGCACTTCTTGCAATCATCATTCTATTTATTTGTTTAATAAGTTAGCAGTTGAAATTGAGGAACATAACCTTAGAAATATGAGCTGAACCAGGTTTGTCATCAGATTCTAGTCTACATAATTTCTTTCTGTTAACAGAAATTGTCTGAGTCTAACCACCACCCATGTTAATGTTGACTCTTATTGAAGGTCCACATCCTTTTATCTCCAATTCTGAATTACAGAACATTCTGAAAGAAACAAGGACTGTTATATTGTCAAAACCTGGCTGGACCTGAACTCAATAAACAGTAAAGCCTCACCTAATTGATGATATTTATTAAGTCTTAACCTATTTAATGTGAATACTCATAAGTTCTTTGAAGAATTGTAATATACGTGATTACTACCTAGCAATCAATATGAGGTATACATACAATGTAACCTTTCTAACTTTGAATTCTGAATTACATCTGGCACCAAGGACTGCCAATTACCAAAAGTTAGTTGTCCAAATGGATTATTTTCAGCTTCTGTTACTTATTAATATAAGCTTTATGCTGGCTGCTTTCATGGCAGTTAATGTAAAGCATTACATTACATGGTTATGAATGCTATATTCAAAAAAGACACCCTTTTATTAAACAAGAGTTTCTGATTTTTTTCTTAATTACTCAAGAGCTTTACTATTTATTACATTTCAGGCAACAGTATGTTATCTCCATGTCACATATTCTTATGACACGTGCATGGTAAATAACCTCAGTTAAGTGTCATGCATGCCACTATTCAAGCAACATAGAACTGCTGTTTATGCTAAGAAGAAAGGCAGATGTGTGGGAGATGCATGCAATTGTGTTTTCGCTTATTGTTTGTTTAAGGAACTGTTTGCCTAATAATTCCAGATGCTCAGAAGCAGCATCAGGATAAAAGATTACTTAGAAATCCAGCCTAAAGGTGATAGATTAACATCCTAGACTTATGCTAAGGGATGATCCAAAGACATTCTACTGACCAAAATAGCAGGTTGATGATCACTGACAAGTCACTTTCCTTGATAATTTAGTTTCTAAAAATTTTAGTAAGAATTAAGAATCAGAATCTCCAGAGAAATACATGACTCCTTGATTCATTGTGAAAAGTTCTTGAGGCTGCCCTGATATATCAGTAGACTTAAAGCTAAGTTCATTACTGTCCATTTTAAAAGAGGCTATTGTGAGCTGGGCCCTGCAGAGCCCTGGAACTGTCATCAGATACCATATCTGCTCCTGCTAAGGGGTCTGGTAGCTGCCAAAACACATTGGCAGAAAACTTAGGCGTTTAGTAGCTACAGACCAGGCCTTGACAGTGTTCTAAGGTGGGCAGTTTCCTCCAGCCCCTCCATATCTTTCTCAGTACATCTTTCTACTCTCTTGGTTCTACTACTCTTTTTGCCACGGTGCTGGGAGCTGTTCTAGTTCGAGTCCACATACTCTGAATTGCTTTTTTCTTCCTTCCCAGAAGCAGTGGTCTAACACTCAAAGGACAGTCTTCAGAGATGGCCACAGTTGATGGTGTCCACTGCACTGAAGCTCTATCAGTAAGGTGCATCTGGCCCAGGGAACATTTAGTCCCTACTCTACCATGGAGACTGTTCTCTAATAATACCCGGTTGTCTTTTCTTCTCTTTCTATTTTACATTTGCCTTCTTCTTCCTTAATATTTTTTTCTCTTCTGACCCTCTCTTACTTGTTATGTTATACACTGCTGCACAACAATGTTACCACAAACTTAGCAGCTTAAAACAATGCACGTTTATTATATCATGAAGTACAGGCATGGCTTAACTGGGTTCTATACAAGGCCACAGTCAAAGTGTCAGGCAAGGCTGGGTTCTCACATGGAAGCTGGACTAGGATTCACTTCCAGACTTACTTGGATGTTGGTAGAATTAATTTTCTTGCAGCTGTAGAACTGTTGGCCCTGGCTTTATGCTAGTGGTTGGCCTGAGGTTGCCTTAGCTCCTAGAGGCTGCCCATTGTTCCTCACCATGTAGGGCTCACCAAAATAGTTGCATGCTTCATCAAAGTCTGCAAGAGAAAGTCTCCAGCAAGACAGGTTATTATTTTATGTAAGTCAGTTCTGCATATATAATCACACATATCTTCTACTTTTGCTGTATTCTACAGGTTAGAAGCAAGTCACATGTTCCTTCTACACTCATGTATAGGGAGCTCTACAAGGGCACATTAGAAGACAGGAATCATAGAGCCTTACAAGTCTATCTGCTACGGTATGCCCTCTGACCCCTGATGATTCGTGTCCTTCCCAAATGTAAAATACATTCATCCTATCCTAAGTTCCCCAAGAGCTTCATCCCATGATAACATTTACTCAAAGTCCAGAATCTCATCCAGTAGATCAGTTCCAGGTGAGGTTGAAATGCTGTATAAGGTTCCTTTTGATCTGTTGATTTGTAAATCTACAAAGCTAGCAGCCAGTTTTAAACTGAAGTTATCTGTACCCAACATGCAGAGGTGGGATAGCTGTCTTTAAACATCTTTAAACATTCCCATTCTACAAAGGGGAAAATGGAAAGTACAAAAGAGTAAGAGGTCCATATCAAGGGCCTATATAACAACTATATAACAAGGATCCCACTTCTTTCAGTTCTGAAAAGAGCCAGACAAATGTTGGGTATATATTAGGTTTCAAAGAGTGGGAATAATTTTCCATGGTTCTTGTCTCCCCCTCTGGGTTCTTGGCTCAGCCATGTGGATCATCTTCCCTTTCCCATGAGGGTGATACATGTTTGTAGTTGAGTACTTTTGTCAGCCTTCTTCCTGTCAGTAGACTTTTAGGGTTTTGACTACTCTTTTTCATTTTGTACTCTCTTTAGTCCTTTCATTCTTAGCTGGCAATATTTTTACTGATATAATTTTATTAAGAACTTGTGAGTCTCCCATGGATTTCCTGGGGTTCACAACTGTAGACTAAGCCAAACCTCCACATCTTTTCTTTACCTTGGGTTCCTGCTGAGAAGACTGAGGGCCAACATTTTAAAGCTTCTTTGAAGCCCTCTGGTGTTATTGAGAGGATCTGTGAGGATGCCTTGATCACCTGAAAAGCCCTTCTAGATTTGCTAACCATTTGATCTTTCTGAGGTTTAACAAAATTTGTACTTACACCTTTGACTTTTTCTCTCTGTCATCTGGAGAAGATGAAAATTTTCGAAATCACTAAAACATGGCTCTTTTTTGTTTAATAGTTTTTCCCCCAATTGTTGTCTCTCCTCTCACATTTTACAAATAGCAAGAACAAACTAGAAGATACCTATGTCTTTTCTTGGACATTTCCTTAGCTATAAAACCAAATTTATCACTTACAAGTTCTATTTCTCAAATAACTGCAGGAGACAATTTCTTTAAGCTCTTGAAACTATGTAACAAGGATCCCACTTCTTTCAGTTTCCAATCACATGCTCCTCACTTCCTTTTAAACCTCACCAGCAACATCCTCGATACCAAAATTTCTACTCACAGTCTGTTTCAGGCAATTTAGATTTTCTCTCTCATGCTCCTTAAAATTCCACCACCCTCTACTCATGTTTGAATCTATAGTCACGCTCACATTTGTAGGTAGACCTGCTCCTTCTATTCTTGACACTTTTCTTTAGATTAGTCCTGGAAATTTTTTCAAGGCTCAGACATTTTTGCAGTCAAAATCCTCCTTGATAGTTCTTCCTGGTATGGACCCCGAGAAGAAAGGTTTATTTGATGTGAACCTCGAGAAGGAATTTATCTATTGAGACAGACTTTCCATGGTCAGCCGAGGGCCCTCATTTTATGACTAATAAACAGCCTAGGGGACATTTGCCGAGGGGGCTCCTCACATTCTCTGTACACCAGGAAGAACTTCAGATTGAACTATTGGCTTCGCATGCACTATGCCCTGCTTGTTTATGCCATCTTGTCAACCGCTGTAGGTAAACCTTTGTTTTTCTTTCTACCAACAGACTGAGACCTGCCATGTCCAATCAGAACTGCTGCATAACAACCAATAAGAATATGTAGTACTGACCAATCAGGACAGCTTGATTCAGATCAATCAGGACTGTATGGATTTGGAAAACTCTTTTACATAAAATAGACCTAATCAGAAATCTGGGTAGGAATTTTCTGTTAAAAAGATAAGCTACCTCTTTGTCTCAGTGGAGCACACTTTTGGTTTCCACTAGAGGCTGTGTTTCCTCAGTCTACAAACTGTTTTACCTGAATAAAGGTTTTTCCTTTCTGCACCTCTGGGAATTTTGGTTTATACTGGGTAAGACAAAATTGATGTTTAGTACCATTAGGATGAGATAAATCTTAACTATATATTGCTCTTATAAATAGAATATTGGCTTTTAAACAGTCACCATCTCTGCCTTAAAAAGTGGTGACTCTAGAGATTCTTTATACTTTTTTTTGTCCATAATTTATTTCTAGACACTCCTATATGAAGTAGTTCCAAGGTAAGTTCATTAAATCTTGTTTTAAACATATACTATGTGACACGAGGAGATCCCTTGAGCACTCTGTGATCACTGACTGACTATAGCAGATCAATAAATAAAATTGGAATTTAATTGCATTTAAACATTTCTGGGTATACTTGCATTTAAAAAAGCTAATTATATAACCATGATGGTTAATTTTATGTATCAGTTTGACTGGGCCAGGGGGTGCCCTGATTAAACATGATTCTGGGTGTGTCGTGAGGGTGTTTCCAGATGACATTAGCATTTGAATCAGCACACTCAGTAAAGCAGATGGCTCTCCACAGTGTGGGTGGGCATCATCTAATCCACTGAGGGCATAAGTAGAACAAAAAGATAGAAGAAGATTGAATTCTCTGTCTGCCTATGGAGCTGATACACTGATTTTCTCCTGCCCTGGGACTGAGACTTCTACGATTGGTTTTACTGTTCTCAGACCTTTGGACTCCAACTGGAACTCCACCACTGGATCTCTTGGGTCAGCAGCTCACAGACTGCCAATCATGGGACTTCTCAGTCTCCATAATCACATGAGCCAATTCTTCATAATCAATCAATCAATCAATCAATCAACAAATTGACCAGTCTCTCACTCTCTCTCTCTCTCTCTTACACACACACACACGCACACACACACACACACACATACACTCACGACTCTGGGTGTGTCTGTGCGGGTGTCCGATTGCTTCTGTTTCTCCAGACGCTGACTAATACAATATACAATAATTGTGCACGAGGTTGGCTTCTCAGTGTGATTAAATGGTAAAAGGAAAAGGGAACAGTAATTAAAAAATAAAAAAGATTTCAGTAACATTAAAGTATGAGAGTTTTGATTGTTCCTGTTTTGAGCAACTACGTAAGCCCTGCAGAGTTGTATGGGACTTCCTAAATAAGTCTCCCTTTGAATCTCAGTGATTCAGCACCTTTCCTGACTATGTCAGTCACTATGAGAGACTATGTCTCACACAGAGACTATGTCTCTCCCAGCTCTCTCCCTGCCATGAGCTTAAAAAATATCCTCCTTTTCTCCATTTGAAATCTTCTCAACTGTGAATATTTCTCCTCTGGTAGCTGTGCCTTTCAGTTTATTCTTTCAGATTCATACCTGTCTGGGTTTCATAGACCCTAGGAGATAGCTAATCATGTAGTCTGTAACAATCTTATTTTGACTTATGTATCGTCCCAAGAATCCAAACATAGCCAAGCTTTTCAGTAAGAATGAGCCTCAGTAAGAAGTCAACTGCCAGAGGCTGGCCAAGTGCAGCAGCTTTCAGACAAAGAGCTCTCAGATTCTGGCTAAAGTTTTATTTTTCAGATAGAAATGCTTGTGTACATCTATAGAAAATGTCCCTATAGAAAATGCACTCAACACATTTCTTTGACTGGATTTAAAAAATCTTTACTGAGTGTTTTAATCTTTTAGCAGCTTGCTCGTATTGATAGAATTAAAAGTTGATTTGGTTTAAGATCAATATTTGTGATTTTTCAAAGTATCACCGAAAAGTAAATGCACAGTTTTTGGATTAAATTAATGCCTCGGCTGGGATTTGAAAATTGGCTTTGTTATTAACCGTGCATTGGGGCAATTCAACTTTTGCAAACTCCTATTTCCTCATTTATAAAATGAACATATTTTTTTGCATGGATTAAATGAGAAAATCCATGCTCAATACCTGGCACACAGTAAGAGTCTTCTATGCTGTTGTTGTTTCTCTTTTTATGAGCATCTTGGTGTGTGGTGATAGACAATAGTCTAGTTTCATTCCTTTGCAGGTGGCTTTCCAGTTTTTCCAGCACCATTTATTGAAAAGGCTTTCCTTTCTCCACTGTATGTTTTTGGTTCTTTTGCTGAAAATTATTTGCTCGTATAAACATGGATTTACTTCTGGACTTGCCAATACTTGAAAACATATATCCAAAAATATATTTGCACACTGATGTTCATAGCAGCATTATTCATGGTGGCCAGGACATGGAAGCAACCAAAGTATCCTACGATAGAAGATTGAATAAAGAAGCTGTGGTACATATATACAATGGAATATTACTCAGCCATAAGAAGAGATGAAATACTGCCATTTGTGACAACATGGATGGACCTTGAGATAATCATGCTAAGTGAAATAAGCCAGACAGAAAAAGTTGAAAAACACATGATACACTTATATGTGGGATATAAACCTAAAAACAACAAATGAACAGGACAAACAGAGACTCATGAACATGGACAATACACTAGTGGTTACCAGAGGGGAGGGGGGAGGGGGAAGGTAGGTGGGGTGAAAGGGGTCAAATATGTGGTGGCAGAAAGAAATCTAACTATGGGTGGTGAACACACAATGCAATATATATCTGCCTTACTGTTGAATTGTATACCTGAAAATTACTGTCACCATAATAAAAATAAATAAATAGAATAACATTTAAAAAAAGAAAAATAGACATCTTTTCTTATCTAACAGTTGGTTTGTATTACCTCTACCTAGTTTTGCTCACATATGCACAAATATATACATTTTTTAATGGAACTGATGTAATATAAATTGTTGATGTCTTATTTCCTCCAAATCTACTAGTCTTGAGAAAGCAAATTAAAAAGAATTTGTAGACATGAAATCCAAAGCAAATATGAGATTGTATTTGACACCCTCCCATGAATAAATCCACATCTAAGGACTTGTTGCAATTCATCATTCAGAATTGATAAAATGTCTTAAAACTTATGTCTCATGTGATATTAGCAATATAGTTCTCCTTTCCTCATTCCTTCTTTATGTCACTGTAAGGTCCAAGACCTCAATTTCTGACTTTTCTTATGACTTGGTCTCAGAGGAAATGAACTTGGAGATTCCTTTATTTTGGTCACGATAACCTCTTTTTGAACTATTATTCCAATATTTTAAGCCTCCTTCCTAAGTCTGTTCTTACTTTCCCAAGTTATCGAGCACATTCAACTTGAAGAGGGAATAAAACAAGAAGCATAAACATTAAAAGAAAATAAAATCATCACTATTTGCTTCTTGAAAATGCAAGCCAATATATTGAAAAATGATAAATAAACATTAAGAGTATTTAGTAAAGTCCCTCCCTAAAAAAAATTTTAAAAATATTTTTTACTTATGTAATTAGTTTAAAATAATAAAATACCAACACTAATTTTAATGAAATATGAAACAAAATTAACAAGAAATATTTCTAGATTTCAATGAAGAAGTATTCAAAACACCATTGAAGGGCAAAATATGTTTTTAAAAATTCCTCCTTGGATATCAGCACTTAATATATAAAGATGTTAATTCTCCCTAAATTAACACCTAAGTAAATTGAGATCATTCCATTTTTGCCTTAAAATGTTATATGCAAATACACTCAAGGCAATTAATAAAAGTAATAGTAATAAGAAGAATTAGTCTACAAGTATAGGAAAATAAATTATAAGCTTGGCTCTAGCTGTGAGATACTAGCATATCAATACTGAAACCAGTGAAGAAACATAATAGGGGCCCTTAAAATATTCAAATACATGTACAGATTTAGCATATAATAAATGTAGTAATTCAGTTCAGGGAAGAAAACTGAATTATTCAATAAATGGTATAGGGACAAACAGCCATCTAGAAATACATAAATCAAGTTAGATCCATTCTACATATATTATATTGAATTAATCTATGATAGAGTAAAGATTTAAAATAAAACAAATAGAGAAATGATGAGACAAAATCAGGGAAAATGATTGTGTACATAATGCGGAGTGGTCATGTACTTTTTTATTTTTGCAATTTATGACAGCATTTTTATTTATTATTTATTTTCTTATTTTAGTTTTTATTTTTCAATTACAGTTGACATTCAATATTATATTAGTTTCAGATGTACAACATAGTGGTTAGACATTTATATAACTTACAAAGTGATCCCCCCAATACATTCAGTACCCATTTGACACCTTACATAGTTATTACAATATTATTGATAACATTATCTATGGAGTAATTTACACTCCATATTTTGTGACTATTTTGTAACTGTCAATTTGTACTTATTATTCCCTTCACCTTTTTCACCCAGCCCCCTCAACTGCTCCCATCTGGCAACCATCAATTTGTTCTCTGTATCTATCTATGAGTTTGTTTTTGTTTTGATTGTTCATTTATTTTATTTTTTTAGGTTCCACATATAAGTGCAATCATAGGGCATTTGTTTTCCTGTGTCTAACTTATTTCACTTAGCATTATACCCTCTAGGTCCATCCATACTGTCTCAAATGTCAAGATCTCATTCTTTTTTATGGCTGAGTAATATTCTATTGTATATATGTACCACTTCATTATCTCTAGGCACTTGAGGTTGCTTCCATATCTTGGCTATTGTATAGGAAATGTCCTCCTTTGTCTCTTGTTATAGCCTTTGTTTGTTTGTTTATTTATTTATTTAATTTTATTTTTATTTACTTTTAACATAATGATTAAACATTTATATACCTTACAAAGTGATCACCACAATAAGTCCAGTACACATCTAGTACTATACATAATTATTACAACATTATTGACTATATTCCCTATGCTATACTTTATATTCCATAAATATTTTTATAACTGGCAGTTGGTACTTCTTTTTTTAAAATCCTATTTTAAATTTAAAGAAAGTTAGACACTTATACAATCTATGAAGTGATCTCCCTGATTACTCTAGCATCCATCTGGCACTACACACAACCATTACAATCATATTGACTATATACCCTATGCTATACTCTAAATCCCAGTGAGTGTTTTGGAACTGCTAATTTGTACTTCTTCATCCCTTCACCTTTTTTATCCAGCCCGTCAATCTCCCTTCCCTCTGGCAATCACCATATTGTTCTCTGTATCTGTGAGACTATTTTTGTTTAGTTTGTTCATTTTTTTTTGTTCCTTAGATTCCACACATAAGTGAAATCATATGGTATTTATCTTTCTTTGTCTGACTTATTTCATTCAGCATAATACCCTCTAGTTCCATTCATGTCATTGTAAATGGTAAAATTTCATTTTTTAATAGCTCAGTAATATTCCATTGCATATATGTACCATAAATTCTTTACCCAATCATCTATTGATGGGCACTTAGATTGTTTCTACATCTTGACTATTGTGAATAGTGCTTCCACAAGCATAGGGGTGCATAGATATTTACAAACTAGCATAAAAACAGACATATAGATCAATGGAACAGAATAGAGAGCCCAGAAATAAGTCCACGGCTATATGGTCATTTAATCTTTGACAAAGGAGGCAACACTATACAATGGGGTAAAGACAGTCTCTTCAACAAATGGTGTTGGGAAAACTGGACAGATACATGCAAAAAAATGAAACTGGGTCACTTTCTTACACCACATACAAGAATAAACTCAAAATGGATTAGACTTAAATGTAAGACTTGAAGCCATAAAACTTCTAGAAGAAAATATAGATAGTGAACTCTCTGTTATTGCTATTAATACTTTTTTTCTGATGTTTCCTTTGACAATGGGAACAAAAGAAAAAAATAAACACATAGGACTACATCAAACTAAAAAGTTTTTTCACAGCAAAAGAAACCATCAACAAAATGAAAGATGACCTACTGATTAGGAGAATATATTTGCCGATGATACATCTGACAAGGGGTTACTATCCAAAATTTATAAAGGACTCATACAACTCAATAACAAAAAGACAAACAATCCAATTAAAAAAATGGGCAGAAGACCCGGATAGGTATTTCTCCAAAGAGGACATACAGATGGCCAATAGACATATGAAAAGATGCTTAAGATCACTAATCAGCAGAGAAATGCAAATTAAAACCACAATGATATATCACCTCACACTTGTCATGTTGGCTAGCATTAATAAATCAACAGAACAACAAATGTTGGTGAGAATGTGGAGAAAAGGGGACCTTCATACTCTGTTGGTGGGATTACAAATCAATATAGCCACTGGAAAACAGTTTTGAGGTTCTTCAAAAAATTAAAATAGAACTATTTTTTTCTCTTGGTATCTCCTTATTTATTTATTTATTAATTTATTCATTTATTTATTATGGTAACATCGGTTAATGAAATCCAGTAAATTTCAGGTGTATATATATATATATATATACACACACACACACACACACACACACACATATATATATATATACCTTACTGTTAAATTGTACTTATATATATACATATTGCATTGTGTGTTAACCGCCCATAGTTAGATTTCTTTGTGCCATAACATAGTTGACCCCTTTTACCCGTTTACCCTCGTTACCCTCTGGTAATCACTAGTTTATTGTCCATGTCCATAAGTCTCTGTTTGTCCTGTTCATTTGTTGCTTTTAGGTTTATAGCTCACATATAAGTGATATTATGTGATTTTCAACTTTTTCAGTCTGGCTTCTTTCGCTTAGTATGATTATCTCAAGGTCCATCCATGTTGTAGCAAATGACAGTATTTCATCTCTTCTTATGGTTGAGTAATATTCCACTATATATATGTGCCACTGTTTCTTTATCCAATTATCTATCATAGAACACTTTGGTTACTTTGTTGTCCTGGCCACTGTGAATAATGCTGCTATGAACATCGGTGTGCAAATATCTTTTCAGATGTTTGTTTTTAAGTCTTTTAAATATTCAGTAGAAAGATTGTTGGATCATATAGTAGATCAATTCTCATTTTTTTGAGGAACCTCCATACTGTTTTTCCATAGTGGTTTTACCAATTTGCAGTACCACCAGCAGTGTATGAAGGTTCATTTTTCTCCACATCCACTCCAGAACTTGTTATTACTTGTCTTGTTGATAATAATTCTAACAGGTGATGAGATGATATCTCATTGTGGTTCTGATTGCCATTTCCATAATAGTTAGTGAAGTTGAGCATCCTTTCATACGTCTGTTGGCCATTTGTATGTCTTCTTGGGAGAAGTGTCTGTCCAGATCCTCTGCCAATTTTTAATTAAATTTTGTTGTTGATGTTGTTATTATTGATTTGTGTGAGTTCTTTGTATATTTTGGATATTGAGCCATTATCAAAAACATTGATTGCAAATATATTTTCCCATTTGGATGGGAAATTTTTTCATTCAGATTGTCTCTCTTTGCCTTGTCGATAGTTTCTTTTGCTGTGCAGAACTTCTCAATTTAATACAGTCCCATTCATTTACTTTTGCTTTTATTTCCCTTGCCTTTGAGGTCAAAATCATAAACTTCTCTTTAAGTCCAAGGTCCATGAGTTTAGTTCCTATATTTTCTTCTATGCTATTTATTGTTTCAGGTCTTATATTCATGTTCTTAATTCATTTTGTGTTAGTTTTGGTGTGTTGTACGGGTAACAGTGTAGTTTCATTCTTTTGCAGGTGGATTTCCAGTTTTCTCAAAGCCATTTATTGAAGAGGCTTCCCTTTCTCCATTGTATGATTTTGGCTCCTTTGTCAAAAATAATTTGCCCAGGTAAAAGGAGGTTTATTTCTGGACTCTTGGTTCTTTTCCACTGGTCTGTGTATCTGTTTTTCTGCCAATACCATGCCGTTTTGATTATTGTCACTTTGTAGTATAAAATTTGAAGTCAGGCAGAGTGATGCCTCTAGCCTCATTCTTTTTTCTCAGGATGGCTTTGGCATTTCGGGGTCTTTTGTGCTTCCATACAAATCTGATTATTTTTTTTTTAATTCTATTTCTTTAATAAATGCCGATGGGATTTTGATGAGATCGTATTAAATCTGTATAATGCTTTAGGTAATATGGTCATTTTAACTATGTTGATTCTTCCAATCCAAAAACACGGAATAACTTTCCATTTCTTTGTATCTTCTTTTAATTGGGTCTTGTGGTTTTCATTATATAGGTCCTTCACATATTTTGTTAAACTTATTCCTAGGTATTTTTTTTTTTTTGGTGCAATTGCAAAAGGAATTATTTTTTCCACTTCTTTATCTAACACTTCATTATTAGAGTATAGGAACACTATGAATTTTTGAATGTCAATTTTGTAACCAGAGACTTTACTGTATTTGCTTATTGTTTCTAGTAGTGTTCTTGTGGAGTCTTTAGGGTTTTCTATAGAGAGAATCATGTCACTCGCAAAGAGTGACAGGTTGACTTCTTTATTTCCTATTTGGATGCCTTTTATATCTTTCTCTTGCCTGATTGCACTTACTAGGACCTCCAATGTTATGTTGAATAACAGTGGCAATAGGAAACAGCCTGGCTGTGTTCCTAATCTTAGAGGGAAGGTTTTTAGTTTCTCACTATTAAGTATAATGTTGACTAAGGGTTTGACACATATGGCCTTTATTATGTTAAGGTACTTTCCTTCTATACTGATTTTGTTAAGTGTTTTGATCATAAATGGTTGCTGTATCTTGTTGAAGGCTTTTTCTGCATCTATTGATATGATCATATGATTCTTAATTTTTAATTTGTTTATGTGGTATATCACATTAATTGATTTGCATATGCCTCTGGGATGAAGCCCACTCGATCATGGTGTATAATCTTTTTAATATGTTGCTGTATTCGGTTCGCTAGTATCTTATTTAGGATTTTTGCATCTGTGTTCATGAGAGAGGTTGGTCTGCAGTTTTCTTTTTTTTGTGTTATCTTTACCAGGTTTAGGTATCAGGGTGATATTGGCCTCATAAAATGTATTGGGAGGTATTGCCTCCTCATTGATTTTTTGGAATATTTTGAGGAGAATAGGTATTAAATGTTCTTTGAATATTTGGTAGAATTCACTGGTGAAGCCATTTGGTTCTGGACTTTGACTTTTTGGTAGGTTTTTGATGATTGTTTCAATTTCCATAGTGCTGATCAGTCTATTTAGATTTTCCAGTTCTTCTTGATTCAGTCTAGGAAGGTTGTATTTTTCGAAGTACTGGTCCATTTCTTCTAGGTTATTAAATTTGGCGTTCTATACTTTTTCATAGTATTCTTGTATGATTCTTTGTATTTCTGCAGTGTCTGTCATAATTTCTTCTATTTCATCCCTGATTTTGTTTGTATCCTTTCTCTTTTTTCTTTAGTGTGTCTAGCAAAGGGTTTTCAATTTTATTAAAATTCTCAAAGAACTATCTCTTTGTTGCATTTATTTTTTTATTTCTTTTTTTGTTTTCAATTTCAATTAATTTGCTCTAATTTTGATTATATCTTTCCTTCTGCTGATTTTAGGCTTCTATTATTCTTCATGATATAAACTTTCTTCTATTTACCTCTTTTTTCCGTGTCCCGAAAGTTTTGATATGTTGTACTATCATTATCATTCATTTCTATGTATCTCTTGATCTCTTTTTTTATTTCTTCTCTGACTCATGTCCCAGTATGTGGTCAATCCTTGAGAATGTTCCATGTGTACTAGAGAAGTATGTATAAGCAATTGTTTTGGGATGGGAGTCTCTGTAAATGTCAATTATATCCAGTAGTTCCAATCTGTCATTTAAGGATGTTATTTTTTTTTATTGATTTTCTGTTTGGATGATCTGTCCATATCTGACAGAGGAGTGTTTAGATTCCTTACTATGATAGTGTTTGGTCTGTTTCATCCCTTAGTTAGGTTAATAATTGCTTTATATATTTTCAGTGCTCTCTGATTGGGAGCATAAATATTAATAAGTTTTATGTTGTCTTGGTGTATGATTCCCTTTATCATTGTGAAGTATCCCTTAGTATCTTACTTTACCTTTTTTGTTTTGAAATCTATTTCATCCAATATTAGTACCACTACTCCCACTTTTCTTTAAATGTCATATCAAAATAAATAAATAAAAAATAAAATATAAAAATAAATAAATAAATGCCATTTGCTTGAAATATTTTTAACCATTCGATTTTGAATCTGTATTTGTGTTTGGAACTGAGCTGTGTCTCCTGTAGGAAGCATATGGTTGAGTTTCGTTTTTTGATTCAATCTGCAACTCTGTGCCTTGTTATTGGTGAGTTCAGTCCATTTACATTTAGGGTGATTCTCGAAATAGGAGGTCTTCTTATAGCCATTTTATCTTTTGTTTTCTGACAGTTCAGCGTTTCCATTCCTTCCTTGTCCTTGTGTTTCTGTTTTTTAAGTTTGGTTAGGTTTTGTGGATTTTCCCTCCGGTCCTTCTTGTTTTATGTTATATACTTCAGTTCTGAATCTTTAGCCTCTGGTTACCATTATGAATATATAAAGGATAGTGATATATATTTCATTTTTTTCTGTGTGTGTCTTATCTCCATTCCCTTTTGTGAATTTGGATCTTTGAATCCTCCCTTTTTCTGTTACTGTTCTCTCAATTTGTTCCTATGTATGCTGAACCTTCATTACTATCTTGCTATAGCAAATCTCATTTTATTGCTTAAGCTTATAATACCCTGTTCTTAATAAGGGTTGCACTACTCTGCTTCTATCTGCCTGTTAGTCACCTTACTCATAGTTATGTATTTTTTTTGTTTGTTATTTTGTTTTAGGTGAGCAGACTCCTTTCAGTATTTCCAGTAATGCATTCCTCATATTGGAGAATTCCCTCAATTTTTGTATGTCTGGGGAAAGGTCTTTATTTTTCCTTTATACCTAAGGGAGAGTTTTGCTGGATACATTACCCTTGGCTGGTAGTTTCTTTCATTTAATAGTTTGAATATTTGCTTCTACTCCTTTAATGCTTATAGGGTTTGTGCTAAGAAGTCTGATAATAATCTAATGGTTTTCCTTTATAGGTTACTGTCTTCTTTTTCCTGGCTGCCCTGAGAATTCTGTCTTTGTCATTGATTTTTGATAATTTTAATATAATGTGTCTTGGAGAAGGTCTTTTTAGGTTGAGATAATTGGTTGTTCTGTTGACTTTGTGAATTCCAAACTCCAGCTCATTCCTTAGATTTGGGAAATTCTTGTCAACTATTTGTCAGAATATGCTTTCTAATCTCTTCTCCTTTTCCTCTCCTTCGAATATGCTCATTGTTCTTATGTTTCCTTTCCTCATGGTATTAGCTAGTTCTTGTATTTCTTTTTCATTATTTTTCATTCTTTGGTTTCTCTCTTCTTCATTCTGTTTTATTTCTAGATTTCTGTCTTTAATATCACTGGTCCTTTCCTCCATTTGGTTGATTCTATTTCCCAAGCTTGCACTTTCATTTTCCATCTCTTTTAGTGTGTTCTTCATTTCTAGAAGTTCTATTTGATTCTCTTTTAGGGTTTCAATCTCCTTGCTAAAATACTCATTCTGATGATCTAGTTGTTTTTTCAATACCTGGAATTGTTCATATGAATTATTTTGGATCTCATTGAGTTTTTTCAGAAGTATCATCCTGAATTCTCTGTCATTTAAGTCACATGTTTCTATATCTTTAAGCGTATTTTATGGAGATTTTTCACCGTTTTTCTCTGAGCTGCCTGTCATCTTAATGGACTTGTACTTAATGGACTATTTCTCAGCTGGACATTAATGGAAGTATATTCTGCCATTTTTTTTCTAGAAAGAAGATTATTATATAAATTTGCTTAGAAGGTGTTTTTCTTTTGGTTTCCAGTAGGTGGCATCTAAGCTTCTTGGAACTCTCTTTATATAAAGCCTTAATAATGCCTTTTTTTTTCTTATAAATATTCAATCATGCTTGCTACCCTCACTCTTAGTCCCTGTCAGTATTAGCGATAGTTTCAGTAGGTTTTGCTCAGATTCCCCTGGGGCTCTGCACTGTTTGGTCTTAGAGGATATGGGGGAAGTGCACTCTGGGTTGGAGAATATGAGCTGTAGCTCATCCTCACATTTTGCAACCGAGGCTGGTAATAATCAGCTGTTGCTTCTCTGCCGTCTCCAGTTCTCCACTTTCTGCAGTGATCCCTGGGCACTGCCGCTGCATGGAGCTCACAGCTCTCTCAGGCAGGGCTGTTCAGGGAACCCTCCACACATTTTCCCCTCCCCCTCTTCCTACAGGGAGCTCTGGCTGTGAGAGGCAGTTTCTTTGTTTCTCTTAGTCTACTGCCTGACTCCCACGGTTTTGACCTGTGGTAACTCGTAGGCACAGATTCCTCACTAACACATAATGTGTGCATATTGGGTGTTTTTTTGCTGAGTTTCAGATGTTCAGCTTATTGTTATTTCAAGAGAGAGATCTCGGAACATCTCTCTGCATAGTTTCTGACATCCTCTAGAACTATCTTTTGACCAAGCATTTATACTTCTCTGCTCATCTAATCTACTGTTGATGCCATGTTAATGTATTCTTCATTTCAGTAATTGCATTCTTTATTTCTGACTGGTTCTTTTTTATGATTTCTATCTCTTTGTGTGGGTTCTCACTGAGTTCATCTCTAACTACCTCTAAGTTCATTAAGCATCTTTATAACTAATGTTTTGAACGCTGTATCAGGTAGATTGCTTGCCTCCATTTCATTTAGTTCTTTTTCTAGAATTTCATCCTGTTCTTTTATTTTGGACATGGTTTTTGTTTCCTCATTTTGGCTGCCTTCCTGTGTTTGTTTCTATGTATTAGATAGATCTGCTATTTCTTCTTGTCTTGGCAGGATGGCCTTATGTAGCAGGTGTCCTACTGGGCCCAGTGGTGTAGACTCTCTGGTCACCTGAACCAGGTGATCCAGGGATGTACCTTGTGTTGGTTATGTGTGCCCTCCCATTGTAGTTAAAGTTTGATTACTGTTGGCACATCAGTGGGTAGGATTGACCCTCAAGCTAACTGGCTGTGAGGGCTGGCTATGACTGTAGCAGACAAGCTATTGTGTACGGGCTGACCCCACAGAGTAGGATTAACTTAGCAGGGTTATTGTTCTTGCTGAGTTCTTTCTTTGGGTGTATTGTTTGTGGAGCTAATTGGGTGGTGCTCTGGTGTTGTCTGAAGTCACTAGGTGTGTTGGTTCTGGGGCCACTTGGGAGGAGCTCTGGTACAAATCTAGTTCTGCTGCTGCCTATGTCCAGCCTGGGGCCTCCTGGTAGGAGCTACAAAGTGACCTGCTGTTGGTGGCTGCCTGTGCTGGACTTAGAGGTACCTGAGGCTAGTCCCTTTTGAGGAACAGCCACTAAAAGAGGTTTAGGCTGATGTGTAGGTAGATGTGGAGAGCAGTGTTAGCCAACTTGATGGAGACAGACAAGTTGCTTCTCTGTGTCTGCTGGCTGTGTGGAGGGAGGTATCAACAAAGGAACAATGGTTTTTGCCAGCACTTCTGTCTGAGAGAGCGGCCCCTCTACGCCTTGCCCTAAAGCCAGACAATTCAGTTCCTTTCAGTATGTCCCTGGTACTTTTCAAGCTGCTATCCCTTCATTAAAGCTTAGGGCAAGTGTTTGTGAGCAAGTAAATTTATGTACAGGCCCTTTAAGAGAACACCTGCTTTTACAGAAGCTCTGACTCATTGAGATAAAATCTCCACTGATTTTCACAGCTTGCTGCTGTGGGGACCCCTCTTCCCAGCACTGGAGCCCTATGTTAGGGAACCTGGTATGGGTCTGGGACCACTTTCTCCTCAGGGGGTCCTCCACAGCCGAGATATAACTCCCAATTCTTAACAGCCAAATGTGGGCATGAGATCAGCCAGTTTTTCATCTCTACACCACCTACAAGTATTGACGTGGCTTCTTCTTAATATCCTTAGTTATAGGAGTTCTGTTCAACTAGCCTTCAGGTGGTTCTCAAGGGTAGTTGTTCTATAATTTAACTGTAATATTGATGTGGTCATGGGAAAAGGTGAACACAATGTTGACCTACTCCACCATTTTCACTGGAAATCCTGGAGTGGTCATATATTTTAAAGCAAGACCCAAAACCAGATGCCACAGAAGAAAAGAGTGATAAACTAAATTAACTGAAAGAAGCTGAACTAAAAAAAGTGCTATAAGAAGGCTTCAAACACAAATAGGGAATTTTAAAAGTATATATGCCAAAGAGCTAAATCTCTTACATTTATAAAGCTCTCTTACAAACCAATGGATAAAGAGCACAACTTCATATAAAAACAGGCAAAATATAATAGGTGTTTATAAAAGTAATAAAATGAAATAAAATAAAATAATTTCTGAACATGAAAAATGATCAACTTTTCTTATATTTGAAGAAATGAATATTATAACATCAATGTAATAATACTTAACCTATCTGATTTGAACAACTCAAGACATTTGATAATCTTGCTTAGGACAGTACTTTTTAAATAGTGGTATAGTATAAACCCTTTTTTCTTTTGATTTTACAGTTATGTATTTATTGCTTGACATAAAATGTAAACAGTACATTATATCTATTATATCATAGATATTGCTTAGCATAAGGCTAAATTTAGAAAAATAATAATTTTAAAGAAAATATCAAACAAACAATAAGGATTGACATTTACTTAGTGTGTGTCAGATCCTATGTCATACGCTTTATGCATACTAATTTAACACATCCTCATAACAGCCCAATTAACAGCCCAGATAAGGAAACTGAGTGATAAAGAATTTACACTCACTATCCCCAAATCACAGAGCTAGTTATGATGTCACAGGGATTTGAACCCAGGCAAGCTGGCTAGCAGGCCCTAACTAAAGCCACCTCACCATGTTCCAGGGGATTTATGTTTGAGATAAATTGTGTGGGTGAGAACTACTTCCTCAGGATGTGGAAGGCAATGGCACAAGTCCTTGGAGGATAATTTCTATAAAATTAAAGTGTTTTAAAGAACCTATTGTTCAGAGCTCTGAAGGTGACTATCCATAAGAAGTGCTATGTTAAGTCTCCTCATGTACACCAAGCAGCAATTCTACTTCTGGGAATTAAACTCTCAAGATCACTTGAAGCTGCACAGAAAGTGCTTGTGGGAAAATTGATCACATTATTCTTTGCAATCATGATCTAGTTCTCTGTCAATAAATGAACACATAAATAAATGAATACCTCCATTTTATAAAATAATATAATATAGAATACTTTTCTGTGGAAAATATGTGTATATTTAATGATCTTTAAGATACAGGTTTTTAAAAAACAGGGTACATACAATATGCATATTATGCTCTCCTTTGAAATTCCCCAAATGACTATAAACATTTGTGAGTGGAATGTTTCTGGGAAGATACATAACAAATCATTAATAGCATTTTTCTCCTCTAGATAAGGGGTTAGGGCTCAACATTATTACGTGAATGACATTTTTGAACCACATGTATAAATTACTTTTCAATTAAAACCTAGATTTTGCCAGAATTTTAAAAAATACTAAATAGTGATTTATTTGGTTTCCTTATCCACTGAAATACCCTCAAGATTTGTAAGGAGAGGCAATCCATCATGGACCTGAATGACCCTGCATGTTCTTGCTAAAAATGCTAAAAATGTAAGGTCCTGGCTGTGCTTTATCCAGACCAGGTGTGTTTGTAGCAGCAATCTTCAGAGATGAGGTACTGCCTTCCCCAAGAAAAAGAGCAGGCTTCTTTCTGCTCACTACAGGAGCTATGAATCTCTTAAGGTCAGGGTTTGTTCTTCTCCTGTAAAACAGCCAACTGTATGTATCAGCATCCATCCTGGACCTTTTGCATGGCCCCATGGGAGTGATGGAACCCATGGGAAACCAACTCAGACCAATACAAAGCTCTAGGTATTGCTTTTGCCATAAGAATGAAAGTTCTTTGGCTGACCCTGGAGTCTCACGTCTTCTAGCAGTATTCTTAAACAGTAGAAGGGAAGCTTGCTAATTTGTTAATAGGACAAAATCGTAGAACTTCACACTTCCTGTATCATTTCTGATAGATGAGGGACAGTTGGTAAACTCAGCACTGCTAGACATGGGCCACTGTCTTGAGATAAGAAGTGACTGGTCTTAAAGAGTTAGAGTAATGGGAGTAGCAAGTGAGAAATTATTGAGAAGAGCTTTTCATGAGGTTTCAGGTGGGTTGGGGAAAGGGAAGAGAGAGTAAGAAGATAAGGTGGGGCTGCTACAGCAGAACGAATGTGACATGATCCGGTCATTCAGTTTTTATTAAAAGTAGATAACATAATCTCCCACAGGTTATACGTCATTTTAACTTTATAACACTTATTAGAGGTACAAGCCCAGTAAGTGTAAAATGTAACAATAGGAGGCATCAAACAGTATTTTCAATATTCAGTGCCATGGCAATTTAAAAATGAATAACTATCTTCATCTATTTGTTTAAGCATTCCTGATATTTGCCTTTGTCTTATGTCTCTGACCCATGATATGGTGGGGGGAGCCACTGGCTAAGACACAACTAAACTTTGTTCCCAAGTTGACTCCTAATAAGTCATGCAACCAACAAAGTTAGTCACATCTGTGAGCTTCTTTTTCTTTGGTTACAATAGGAGAGATGGAAGTGGGATCCAGGGTTGTCTAGGGTGAACCAAATGAAATCACCAATATCCAACTAGCTTGACTTCATAATGGCAAATTCATTTTGTTCGATTTAAAAGGTGATTCCTAACTCCCTAATGTTTCTTAAAGTTCATTATCAATAAATATATTTTACTGGATTTTGTTTTTTAATTTCACAAATTAAGAATCTTTTCCTCATGCTAATTTTGTATGAGGAGTACAGATAAAATACTAAAAGCAAAAGAGTTGTGCCACAATATCTTGATGGAAGGAAATCCAAAAGGAACTTGCATAGTGGGTAAAACCCTCCTTAGTAGATGTTCTACAATCGGTAATACATAGACATAATGCATGTGGAAGAAGCCTTTGGGAGGATTCCTATGAAGAGCTAAATTCTGAAAAAGATTCTAGGATCAGGGAAATTGCCCAGAAGTAGCTATGAGCTTGAAAGAAAAATGGGCAATGAAAATACCAGAACAAAGCCTCGGTGCTGTGTCTATAAAACAGAAAGAGAAGTTCAGAAGAACCTAATTTGATTTGCACTGTGCAAATGAAAATTTTATATAGATTTGAACTTCTATTTTCTGTTTTTCGATGTTCGTATTAATCTTTCAAACTGCACAGCTTATCCTCATGTAACACTTCAAACTCAATATCATTCTTTTAAAGAGTGAGAAAAAAATTGCTTGAACAATAGCAGGAATTCCTCAGGGAACTATCATGCTACTCTCCAGGATCAGTTTTATTACTAAAGTTCCTACCAAGGGAAAATTCAGATATAGGAAAAAGCTCATATTTGTTTTAAGGAAGTGTGAGGAGAGTTGCCAAAAAATATCCTCCAAAGTCAATGCAAAATTACTATGGCAATATTTTTTTCCATCCTTCTACTCTATAACAACAATAAGCAAAATGGTCAGTAAATTACATTGCCAAAAACTTTTCTATTCTTATATTAAATAAATATACTTACCAATTACTTAAAGAAACTTACAGTGATATCTAGGCTCTCTTGAAAAACCTACTTGTTAAAGAAGCCAGCGTATCTATAGTTAAATCTTTGAATGCACACATTAAATTTCTCCATAGCTATCTTAGGATGTATTGTGCTAGTTATTGTTAGACTTGTCTTTAGAGATTATTCTCTGAGCTAAATTCTTTATTTATACTATGACAAAACATTTTAAGAAAATTTTTACTCAAAGGGAAGTCTATTGGTGGGATATGAACTAGCATGGCATATTCTAGGAAACATCTGCATTTAGGAAAGTGTATTTATTGCCTCTATCTCTTTCTAAATGTCTTTGTGATATCTGCTTGAGCAGTGCCTAGGATATCTAGCTGTCAGAGGTTCTGTTGGATCACATGTTAGAATGAGGAGCTTTCTCCTAGAGCTTCATGGAAAATGAGTGCTGAGTTGTTGATCTCCTCCACCCCCATCCTTAATCTTCACTGTCCAGGTGCCTTGGATAGAGGCCTAGTAAATGTGACTGCAACTCTGAGCTAATGTGCTACGGAACAAAAGTTAGTGAAAAGCACCAGGACACTACCTATTAAAAAATGGTATATTCTATTTGGTCCCAAGAGTGACTTGAATATCAAGTCAGGACAAGATATTGTCTCAGTGGCTAGCAAGTGGAGAGTTGCTAGAAGGCAGGGCAACGAGGCAGAAAGAAGCAGAGTCTGGGGTCAGATCAAGTGGTTTTGAAGGTGAGCGCCACTGTTATTTGCTTAGTGTCCAGGAAATCTGCACCTATAGCCTGGATGGGTGGAGTTCCCATCATCATAGGGAGTTGTATCTGTAGGAAACTGTTTCTCCCTGTATCATGAATTAGTCTGGATCTCATTAGCACCCATCACAATGAAAATGTTCCTTCATTTTTTAAATTAGTTTTGTAAAATGAACTTATTTTAAAATGTATTGATTGGTACATTTTAATATTCTGCAACTTTTCTGTCTTTTTGCATATTTTCAAAATTAAAATAAAAATGGGACTTGATTTCAATCACTACTGGAAGAAAAGGTCTTTACTCTGCTAATTTTTCATGTGTGACGTCTAACAGGCTTTTTTAACTGACATGAGTAGTATCACTTTTTTACAGAGAACCATTAGAATTGTAGATCTGCTCTCTCTATTGGAGGGCTAGTGTTAGTCTCCCAGGTGCTACTGGAAACAGAACAGCACAGCTTGGTCACCCCACAAGAATTAAAGGGTACTGACGATGCTCTCAGGACAATAGGTGTTTAGGAAGTGACCAGACATATCATAAAATAAGAACATGCTGGTTTGTAAAGCAGTCTTAACTCCATAAAGGAAGTATGTGTACTGGGATGTGATATTTATTGATAGACCATTAGTATCACAGCTAAGAACCAGCATTGAACACATATTCCTTTAATGACTTCGTCTAACATCTTTCTATTGATGCACACAGGCCTCCTCTTATCCTATGTCCCTCTGCAAGTCCCCTAAGCCCTTCCTTACCACAGCATCTTCTCCCTCCAGGTCTATTTTTAGTGACCTACACTTAGCCTTTTCCGCCAGACTTTTCCTGAGGGCCATCTAGATGTGACCTGGGGCAGAGTGATGCCAACTTGTGGACTCACTCAATGACTAATTTTTTTATGGTCACCGGCGTGGAGGAGGCTGCTGGGCCTTCAAGGACCAGCCCAGCGCAGCCTCCGCCTAGGGCCCTTCTCACAAGGCAGGAGTGACAGCTCACCTCTCTGACTTCAGCTGGGGAAAGACGAGGGATCTGCAGGGCACTCACCTTCATCCTGGGAGCCCTGAATGAGCTATGTCCATCCAAGAATATAGAGACCCAGCTCACTGCACCCTCCCACTAGCACCGAGTTATGGTTACTGAGAACTCTACCCCCACCCAGATTTCATGGTAGCTGGTTAGAAAAGAATGGAAACGAACAAAACCAAACCAAACCTGAGTGTGTACCAGGAGATAAATACACTTGCAACTGTAGCTGTTACTGTTAGGGTGATCTAAAATCTGTCGTTGCCCCAGTAGCACTGAGGGGTCCTTGACTCTTTTTGCCTACACAGTAAAGAATTACAGATCAGTGAGATTTAGACAAAGTAAGATTATTAAAGTATGTTTCAAGAGAGAAATGGGCTTTGCCAAAGAGGTCTGTAGCCTCATGGAAGTGCAGAGGTCGGTATTATCTCAGGGCTGTGATGGGCAGTTACAGGATGGTGCTAGATATTGACATGTAAGGTCATTTTGATTGACATTTGGCTGCTATATAATCCTTTGTCTACTGTGTATGCAGTTACCCAGAATTCCATGTTATAATTAGAGTCATGAATTTCCAGGATATGCATGATATTATAATGATAGTATAACAAGGCTAAGGTTACAGAGAGGTTAGTGTAGGATTGACTGCATAAGTACTTGTGGCCGGACCAATTAGGCTACCATCTTATAGCTTTTCACTCCTTTGAACCTCAGGATGTAGGGGTAATTTATAACTATAAAATGGGAGTTCTAGGGAGGTCCTAAGGGACGTCTTTGGGAGGGGCCTTCATTCCCTAGGTGTTCATGTCTATCTAACTACCTAATGTAGCCACCTTTCAAGAACTGGTCTAATTGTAAAAGATATGGTCTTTATTTTAACTCATTCCTGATTATTAATTATCTTCATTTCAGATATAGTATGTAACAACAGTGTTCTGTGTTCTGAGGTAAATCCCTCCATCTTACCCCTAGCCCTGCTGGGGCTTTTCATGCAGAGCAGGTGGGCGTATATCCCCCTACCCCAAAGCCTCCCTGGGCTCCCCTTGTATGGGGACTGTGGTCTCACTTCCTTACTTTGACACTCAAGTCCCCTCACAGTGTGGCCTTGACCCAGCTCCCCAGAGTCCTCTCCTCAAACCAGCCCCTCTCCTAACCAGAGCTAAGTTCCACCCAGCATCCGCTTGTCCCATGAATGTGCTACATCCTTCCATCTCAGTGCCCTAGCCTGGACTTCACTCTGCTTGAAATGCCCCTCCTCTCATGGCAGCCATTTAAACTACCAGTTGTAAAGCCCCAAATCTACAGCCTCCTCCTCTACTGAGCATTGCCTGACTTCCCAGCCAGTGTTATCTGCCGCATTTCCCTGCAGACCCCGTGGCATCTCCTGTGCAGTATGTTGCTCCTTCTCATACCTGTGTCAGGGGCTACTCTGTGCATCCCCTCGAGTCCAGGTCCATCTAAATGGTCTCTGTGCCCTGTTCAAGTTGGTTTTCAGCAAAATTATGTATGGAATGTGTAAAGACAAAGTGTTAGTTGTTCATCTGTGAGTACACATGTGCATGTGGCTAGCATCACTAGTGCACACTTTAAAAGGTATTATAAAACAATATAGCAGAAATATGTATATATATATATGTATATGCTTAAGTTCATTGTTCAATGTTCTTATTCTAATTCATTTTATACAAAGTAATTTTAGTCTTAATAAGACACAGCTGATAACATACCCTGTGAATCAAATATCATGGTAGGGTTAATGTGGAGGATAAAATTAAAAATGAGCACTGAGAGAAACTGTGAGGTATGGTGAGCAAATGGACTTTCTAAGATCCAGAGAAAACTTCTAGAAAGAGATGCTAAAGCAACATTGTGCTTTTCTAAAATGGTTATATTTGGAATTAAAATAAATCCATTTCTGCCAATATCATCTCATTCACATGTTTATTTTCCTTCTGCAGAGTGAGAAAAACAGAATTTCATTTTGATCATGCCCTATATAACTTTGAAGTATGTAGTATTTTAGTTCAATGAAAGGTAGAGATAATGGTGTGTTCTGTTCTTTGTATTAGTTAATGGCCATAGAGAATTTTTAAAATGTGGCATTTTGCTGAGGTCTCCATGGTATCCATGGGCATATGGGAGGTTTTCCATAAAACATTCTGTAGCAAACCTTTCAAACTCCTAGGTGCATTTATTAGAATACAAAACATAATTCAAGGTTTTTTTTTCTTTTCTTATTTTTCCTCTTTTGTTCTACCCTGTCTCATTCTCAGTAGATTCAAAGAGGAAACCATTTGTGTTGTGTTTACAGAATACCTATTCTTATAGATAAATGACTTGGAACAATCCCCAGTGTCTCCGTTGTCAACAAAAAAAGGTGTTCAAAAACATTAAGTGAATTAAATCTGAAGCTGGAAGAGACAGGGCAGGAATTCTGATTTAGACCTTCCAACTTAAAAAACTATTATTTTCCCCACAGAATCTAGTACTAACTTGCTAAGCTTAGGAGTAGATCAAAACTGGGCAGAAAAGTCCACTATCTCTGAAGTTTGCATCATACTAAGAGAGCCCAGGGTATTGCCTGCGCAGAAGCGCCAGGCCAGGGGTTATATGGGTCGTAAAGGGTTTGAGAATTCATATCACCCTTGGCCTTCTCCATGACTGCACTGAAGGGTAATAAGACTCCCTAGGGGTAGACTAAGTGGCTACCAGGGCTCCCCTAACAGGTCCAACCTAAAAGCCAGGAGTCGGAGAAACAACTTACCAGTGTCCAACCTAAAAGCCAGGAGTCTGAGAAACAACTCACCAGTGCCTATAAACTGTTTGCTGAGTTTGTGAGAAGGGGCTCTGTGAGGGGTGAAATCCTGCACCCAAAGCAGCTGAGAAGATTGGCTACTACTCTGTATTAATGGAATATATGAGGTATAGATGTTACCAAACTCAAAGAGTTTGCTGTTTGGGGTGTTCTATTCAAGAATAAGATATGGCTGTTAGGTAGTTTTATTTACTTGCAGCAAGTAAAAGAGACAGAGGTTTTGCAGCCAAAGCTGTGAGTAAGGCTTAGCCATTACTTACATACCCTATTTGTTAATTACATGCTGATTTCTTTTTGGTTGGCTACACTTATGATTGGATTCTTGTCAAGCTATATCTGCAAGACACTGTGCTACATTTTAACATTTAGTAAGAACCTTTCAGTCCTTGAGACCCTCGTCCTATCTGACACAGTGTTGAGCTGAAAATGTCATCCTAGTATTAGGACTTTCTAGATAAATTCAGGTTGTGAATAAGAAACATCTATTTTAAACATAATTAAGACTTTTAAAATAAATTCAGAACTCAAAACTTACAAGAGAAAAAACTCCTTAGGTGGCGAGGAAATAACAGAGGAATTATCTTTCAACACTTCAGGTCTACTTGAAGTATTTAATGTTAAGAAATAGTGAAAGTTATTTCAGTGTTTTGATTTAGAGTTGCCACTTACACAGCTATAAAATTTTGATGAAAAATAATTTCATGTAAAAACACTGAGAAGAGAGATTACACACCCTCTTGAATCAATCTGTCTCCTAACAGGCTCAACATGAAGAGTGCGAAATGGCTAAAACCTCAAGAGTGTAATTACAGATCTTACAGATTCATAGAATGATAAGATCTTATAGATTAAAATGCCCTACTGATTATATTACTTGCTCAAGGTTTGTCTGTGAAATGTACTAGAAGCAGACAGTTATATAATAAAATTGATAAAGTGAGCCATAACACTATCTCAGAAATGCTCACTATATGAGCCATTTACTTTGGCATCCTCTTTACACATATATTATGTTTCAGGACCAATTTGAGACAAAATAGTGAAGTAGAAAAAATTAGTCTTCTGAAATTTCTCTCTAATTCCCCTCTTTTTCCACATTAAAAAATCTAATCTTTTTTTTTTCTCAATTAGGAGAAAACAAGGCTAAACTGTAGGCTCATATTATATCTTCTTCATCATCTACTTTCCAAAGGTTAACAGAGAACTTCAGAGGAATCACCATGAAAGGGTATATGCATTTTAATAAGAAACTCAATGAACCTGAAAAATGCTTGAACCCTCAAATCATAAGTTCTTAGATGTGGAATTGGTAATCCTATGTAGGCCACAATAGGGAGGCTGCAGGCAATTCTGGCCTCTTTTTTCCTCTAAGAGGGTGAGGTCTGTGCACTTGGATTTCTCCCACTCTTTGCTTCAACACATCACCAAGAATACCAGTGAGAGGTTTGTTCCATGTGATAAATAGAACATATTTGAGAAATAAATTTGGAAAATATCAGGTACAATTAATGAGCCTTAATTATCAGTTACAACTTAATGCATCTTAATTTAATAAAATATTTCTTGAGTGCTCACCACAGAGTAGCTATTGTGCCAGGTTTGGTATTCAGTGGTCAGCATGGCAAATGATATGGGGAGAGATGGTCAGTATACCCTAAAGTGATCATGGTTACTTGCCTGCCTCCCAGAACTGTTGAGAGGAGGCATGCTGTGAACAATGACAAACACACAGCAATGAGTGGGAGTTCTACCTTGGAATGATGGTGTCCATCTCCAGGCCTGGCATGAACACCCCTACCCTCACCTCCTCATATGGTTCCGGGATCTCTGCCTCTACCTCATCCTCATCTCCATCCACCAAGGGCAAAGTTGTATGGGAAGTAGGAGGGAGTGATGGCTCACAAGGTCACTGTGAGACCATGGCCAGAAGGGAGAGGCTATGGGGTGAGGAGAGGAGGGAGTCCAAGAGGTCTGAGATCAGAACTCTTGGCGGCAGTGAAGGCCAAGGCCCTGTAAGACTCTCAGCTGTGGTTCACTCAGGCATTATGATGGTGGGATGTTGGGATCTGGACAAGCTAGGAACACTGTGGCCCCTCAGCTCTTCCTCTTCAGGGGAGCCCCAGATGGGCCTCCTGTCAGCCTCTAACCACCCAACCCCTTCTTGAGAAATAATTAGGTTTCATATTATTTCATATTATGAAATTATAATTAACTTATTTAAACCCAAAGGTAATGTTAACAGTCACCAAGGGTCTAGCTTTTATTTCATGTCTCCACATTTTCACTGCAAGCATTGGGTTTCATGGTGGCTAATTTTAGCCAAATATACTTTCTTTTAAACTGTGAATTCAGTAGAACTCCTACTAAGTCTCAAGAGAACACCAACATTTTGTATTCTTTCCAGAATATTTTACCTTGTAATTGGTATTATTTTCACCAACACCAGAATCTTCATCAGCTAAGTAACAGTGAGCCTCAAAAGCTGTTGCCTGTTATGTTTTGAACCACCATATAAGATAAAGTACTGATGTTTTTGTAAATATGTGCACTGCACATGTGCACAGGCTATCTAGATCCAATTACAGCCCAGCTTCATTGATAAACAGAACATGTTCAGATTTTCTAAGATTCACAAAGAGCAAACAGGTTTTTCATGAAGAGTGATGTGTTCTTTGGCAATTCTCTTAACAGAGTTGCTCTACCATCAGCTTTGTAACTGCCCAGCCCCATCAGTCTTCAGGAATCACCCTCCAGCATCATGACTCACAGACTCTGCCAAGCCTCACCAGTTTCACTCTCATGACTTTCTCATTCATTTACTCACCTATGCCTGGGAGGCAGGCAAGTAACCAAGATCACTTTAGGGTATAGATGGGACAATAGAGTCCTGGAGAAAGCAGAGTCTGGACAAGTGTCACAAAGTGCACTGAGGACCTTAAACTCTTGAGAGCAGGGCAGTGTTGGCCAGAGGCCCCAGAGCCCCTACCTCAGAATGTGTACTTTTTATTTTAAGTTTTACCTGTGTTTGTCTTCTTGAACTTGGATTGCTTCAGACATTGGCAAATGGTGTTTGTACTTTATGTAGAATGTGAAACAACTAGAGAGGACAGCTGAAGTAGAAAAAAAATCATATTTAAAAATAGTGATAGAATTTAGTTTTGATACAAAATGTACAATTTTCATTTATTTTGGTTACTTTTATCCTGTCCATAGTTTTCTACTTTGTTATGTTAACGTTGCTAAAATCAAGGTGCCATCTGGCCATTTGTTTGTTATGCAGCCATTCAGGAAACCTCTTCCAAAAGGTGTCCAGGCTCTTGGGGCCTAGAGAATCCCAGAGGAACCCTTCTGGCTTCAGCTCACTCCATGGACAGTTGGACAGACTCTTCTGAAATTCTGTGGGAGATTAAACTTAAAACAGAATTTCAACTCCACTTTTTATCCTTTTTTTTTTTTCCCAGTTGTTGTTAAATGAAAACAAATCTGCCTGTTTCTAGCCATCAGGCAAACCCACCATTTCCCATATTTTCTCCAAGAAGATCAGGCATGGTTCTCCCATCACATCTATAAGACTGTCTGTGCCGAGGAGTGCATTTTGGCTGGTCCAGAAAAATGTGTAAAATAGCCAAATTCTTCCTTAAAACTTTCCTCCCAGTTTTTTCTTAATGGTATTTGTTCTACGTTTTTTCCAATTACAGGCCAACATCCTTGGGCTAGATGCTGTGAAAAAAGTAGGAAATGCATGTTTTTCTCTCTTCTCCTTGTTTTCACAGTGTGAGCTTTCCCCTGAGCAGGCCCATTCTCCTTGGTGATCTCCAGTAATGCTCTTAACACAGCTGGAAACTTGTTCTTAGTCTATGACTCAGTTTCAGGCTCTCTTTATGGTTTTTTTTTTCAATTCATATCCATTTTCTGTTGCTTCTTGAGGATTTTTTATAAGAAAATTTTCTAGAGTCGGGTGTTAAATGGCTTATTATTTTTCTCAGTTATTTTTAAGTATGATGATATGATTGATTTTAGCATAACTATCCAATTTTAGCTGAGTTTACATTGCATGAAAGTCTTTCAAAGATAAATTAGAACAAAAAGAATAAATATAAATAATTGTCTTATAAAATCACTTCAGATTTGTGGATAAGAATCTAATTTTTTGCTCAAGTTCACATGTAATGAAAATCATGGAGGGTATGACTCAGGAGTTGGAGAAGGTGTGCTGAAGATAGGTCTACTCTGCAAAATATGACTTGTGCAAAGAAAAGAATAACAATATACATTTTTAGAAAATATTATGTTTCGTTTTTCAAAAAGAATATGGTTTGAAAATTCAACTTTCGTAATTATACATTAAATGGCTATATTTTAGTGGATTTATAACATATACTTTAGTGCTAGGATTAAGGAACTTCAAGGACAAGCCCGATCATGTCTAGTCAAGTTGAATTTTCTTGGTCATGTTGCTGTTGCCACATCTATTTCACATTAATCTGGTTTTGGTCCATAAGAATTTGTCCAACTATCCTAAATGTGTAGTGACTGATCTTGATTGTAAACATCTCTCCTGCCAGAATTAGTCATGTGATATGCAGGGTGCAGTGCAAAATGCAAACATAGTCCTTGTTCATAAAGCAGGAAAAAGCAGTCATTAGTGGTGAAGCTTTTCCCTTCCTTCTGCAGGCTCTTTCTCGCCTTGTCATAGTGTTTGTTATTTGCTATGTAATATTGTTGTCAGGCAGTTAGGTAGACATGAGCGATGGGAGAATAGAGGTCCAACCCAGAGACCTCCCTTAGGGCCTTGCTGAGACACTTATTTTTCTGGTTAAAAATTACTTTTACATCTTGGACTATGAGGTAGTAAGAACTACAAAAACGACCACCGGTTTAGTCCAGCCCTAAGTGCATGCACAGTTAGTACATATACTGATTTTTCTTGACCAGAGCCTCATTATACTAGCATTATAATATCATACATATGTCAGGAAGTTCATGAATCTCATTATAACAGACTGAATTCTGTGTAACCACATGTGCAATAAATGAAGGGTTATGTAACAGCATAATGTTAATCAAAATGACCTCACATGCCAATTATCTAGCATCACCCTTGTAACCACCCATCATGGCTGCAATGTAAGTTATACTTCCCAGAATCCATGAGGCTATAGCCATCTCTGGTGTAGCTAGTTTCTTTCTTGAAACATACTTTAATAAATCTTACTTTTCTTAAAACTTGCTGATCTATAATTCTTTACTGCATTGGCAGAAAAGACAAAGCCTTCTTAGTGTTCCCGGTGTTCAGGGAATAGTAACAGTTCTAAGGAAAGACAAATTAAGAATTTTGAGGTATAATTGACATGCATAAAGCTGTGCAGATTTAATGCATAAACTTGATGAATTTGGAGGTGATTATATATCTGTGAAACCATCACCATAGTCCATGCTATGAACATAGCCATCCCCTCCTGCTCTTTTTATCATCATCATCATCATCATCATTATCATCATCATCATCATCATCATCAATTACTGGTGACAAGAACACTTAACATAAGATTTACCCACTTAGCAAAATTTTAAGTATACAATACAGTGTTCTTAACTCTGGTTACTGTGCCTTAACAGCCCCTTTCCCCAGAGCTTGGCAACCACTATTCGACTCTGATTCTGTGAGTTTGACTAATTTAGATTCCTCATATTAGTGGTATTTCATGTGTCTTATTTCATTTAGCATGCTATCTTTCAGATCCATCCATGATCTCATGAATGGCAGAATTTCCTTCTTACTTAAGGCTGAATAATATTCCATTGTGTATATGTACCACATTTTCTTTATTCATTCATCCATCATGAATAATTAGGTTGTTTCATATTTTGGCTATTGTGAATAATGCTGCAACAAACATGCAACTATCTCTTTAATATCCTGATTTTGATTTCTTTGGATATATTCTCAAAAATGGGATCTCTGGATTATATGGTAGTTCTATTTTTTGGAGACATTTCTCCAAAGAACACATATAATGGCTAACAGACATATGAAAAGATGTTCAACCTCACTAATTATCAAGGAGATATAAATCAAAATCACAATGAAATATTACCTCATACCTGTCACAATGGCTGTTATCAAAAAGATAACAGGTAAGAAGTGTTGGTGAGGATGTGGAGAAAAAGAAACCCTCATGCACTATTGGTGGTAATAAATTGGTGCAGCCATTATGGAAAACAGTGTGGAGGTTCCTCAAAATATTTAGATTTTTATCATATATTCAGCATTCATCTTTACATTATGCAATGCCACTAATAAATGCAAATATCAAAGCATTTAAAATGTATGCAGAATCGCCTTGTAATGCAGGAGCCCCAGGTCTGGAACTTGCACCTGGGTTGGGATATTCCAGAAGAACCACCAGGAGGAACAGAGGGACGAGAAATGCCATTTATTATTTGCAAGGCAGAGAAGCTTCAGCAGTGGCTGGTCGAAGCTGCAGGAATAAAGCTGCTGACCAAGAGAGCAAGCAGAGTGTTTTATGCACACAAGCAGAGGGAGGGGTTATCTCACTGGGGGAGCAGCTGCCTTCTCAGTCAGATGGGAGCAAGTTGTGCTGATTGGTCACAGGTGCAGATAATGTCCACGGGAGCAGCAGAAAACGTCCTTGGGAGTAGGCATTGCTGACAGCTTTTTGTATATTGCCTTCCTTGGCTGCTGGCCGGGCAGCTCACGGTCTTCTGAGTATGTGAAGGGGCTATGTTCTGAGTTAATCCTACTTACGTAGATCACATAATTTGCATTTTGTGGCTTGCTCTGGAGGGTGCCTAAACCTGGACAGAAGGGGAAATATGGGCCAGACCCAGGAAGGCTAGAAAGAGGAAGAAAGCTGTGGGGTGGGCTGAAGAGTGATCTCTTGGACATAGAGAGACTGGTGGTCAAGTGCAGACCCTCTTGGGCTACTGGATGCCAGAGCCCTACTACTACTCAGATCTGCATTTAGGCTCCTTTGGCTGCTAGGCGCCCCTCCTGTCAACTGCCAGAACAAACTTGGTACAGAGAACTCAACCCCGGGTGGAAAAGTTGATCCAGGCATCTTCTCTTCCCACGGCCAGCTGTCTCAGCCCCCAGCTGACAGGCAACTTGCAAGGGCATTGCAATCTCTGCACCGGAGGGCCTAAGTACACAGATCAAGGTGGTGGTCTCTTGTCGAATGTACCTGTGTCCCACTCTAAGCTGCTACTGTGTGGAGCACTCTCAATCACAATTCTTTCCCCATTGGGTCAGGGCAGCTAGAGTGTCTAGGTCGGGATAATGAATGAGGGGAGGCTGTCCAAGTTAGCAGAGAACCTACATCCAAGAGGCAGGGGGTGTTGGGATCTCTCTTGAGCTGAGGCCCTAAGCCTTTAAGGGGATAGCGTGCTACATTTTCGTATTAACCTTTTCTTATAAAACACAGATTTAAAGATGAAATTATTAAGCATTTCAAGATAGTGATCACAGAGTATTAATTCCCAAAATGTAGGGCCCTTCTCAGCATTTCAGCTGCACTGATGGCTGACCCATGAAGCTGGCGCCTGCCTTCTGGGTGTGCAGACACTGGTTACAGGGAGGGTCGTGCCATTCCTGTAAGTGTAACGTATTACAATTCTTTCTGTTCTGATTGCATCCTTGTTCCAGTTTTATCATCTGTGTGCGTATACATACATCTATGTATTTGTAAGTATGTGGGAAAATGTAAATATAGTCTATTCTTGTTCTTCGAGGTATATTCTGTAAAGTCACTTTGAACTCTGAAGTAGAGAATACTGAACCATAGATTCTAGGGGCAAATATCTCACGTAGATTATCATCTTAAACCCTAAGAAATAGTTCATCTTGGTGGATTCTATTTTCTTTGTTTTATAAAAGAGAAAACTAGGTTTAGAAGTGTTAGGTGACTTGCCTGAGGCCCCCCCACTAGCAGGTGCCAGAGTTGGGATTCATACCCCCTCTAACTGGTCCCAGAGCTGGGGCTTTTTACTGTATTCCATCTCCATCCTCTGGTTATTTCTGTATGAGAGCCTAGAGAAGACAAACTCCTCTCATTCAACTTCAGCTGGGAACAATTGCATCAGGGACTCAATTTTTTTGCCGCTATGTGCATGTCCACAAATGACTACGAAGGTGCTGCAAGCATTGATTTTGGGATTACAAGTAAACTTTACCGAGTAGGCAGATTTGCAAATATAAAATCGGTAAATAATGAGATTTGACTGTCCTTTAATGACTAAGTAAGTTTTAGTGTATTTTTCATCGCTAAATCCGTAGAGGTGTTGAAGTAGCTTCCAATGTCAAGAGGTGTTGAATGGAATTCAAAATGAAGGTAGCAGGCAAAGCCCTTTCAGGAGACTCAGTAGCAGGTCATGAGCATAAGTCGGGCAAGTCTCTCCAGCATCACATACCACATTGCTTTTCTGAACAACAGTTCTCTGTGTCTTTCAAAACTTATGACACTTTACTGACTTCTGATCCATTAACTATTAGAAATACATGGCAGAACCCTTGAAGTCCCCATGGTTTTCAATTAATTAATTTAGTCTATCTTTTTTTTCAGACTGCCAGAGGTACTTCTGAATAATCCCTCTCTCAACTCTCTCCTAGGACACTGGGTCTTTATGGAAAGGGTGTTCTTTCAAAGTCAGCAAGTCCACCACCATCATCCCTCATGTGGTGCTATACTTGGTATTTTTCAGAACTCTCCCATGTGAATTACTTAATTTGAGTTTTACAGAAGCCATGGATAAAAGTATGGTGTGGGTTGTTGTAACTATGCTTTACAGATGTGTTGGTTGAATTTCTGGGCCTGTTTCTGGGTTCCTAGAGGAGCCTGTGAAGCACAACCAGCAGGGCATAGTGAGAGAGAGTCGGGGGTCCCACCCTGCTACACCAGAGTGATGTTGCAAACATGTGCCTTAACTGTTGAAGTGCTGGAAAGATGTGTACAGGAAGGTTTTTATTGCTAAGGCCTCTTGCCTTTTTACGAGAGCTCTGTAGCCTCAGAAGCTGAAGACCAAGTGACTTGCTCGGGTCTCAGAGCTGGTGCAAAGATGACAGATCTTACTCTTTTGCTTTCCCGATCATCTCAGCTTAGTTTATTAAATGTCACTGATGAATTATTCATGCTGAAACCAGAACATTAGCTGTTGTCAAAATAAAATGACAACTCTGAAAAAGGATTATATGATTAAAAAGGCTATTTTAATTATGGCCCACAATTTGAGCTGAATGAGGTAAACTAAACAGATGTGAGTTTGCCAACCACAGTAACTGATTAATTGGGTTCTGGACTCAATTTCAACATGTGTTCCCCTCATACACCAAACAAGTGACGTTCCAGACATTTGGTGTCTTATCATTCAACTCAATTCTGACACTATCTACCCAGAGACAGCATGAGATCCTCCAGGTTAAGGGCTCAGTCCTACAAAACTGCTTCCTGCCTTTAGATACCAATCACAAGTCCAAGTTATTACTTTTACTTCTGACCAATTGGCTAAAAATCAAAGGTTCCCACAACCCCCCCTTGAGTTCCATTAATTTGCTAGAGCAACTCATAGAACTCAGAAAAACATTTTACTTACTAGATACTGGCTTATTATAAAAGGATATAACTCAGGAACAGCCAGATATAGAGATGCATAAGGCAAGATATGGGGAAAGGATGCAGAGCTTCTATGCTCTCTCCAGGTATGCCATGCTTCTCGCATCTTCACATGTTCAGAAGCTCTCTAAACCCTGTCCTTTCCAGTTTTTGATGTCATTACATAGACATCATCGATGAAATCATTGGCACTTTGGGGTTTGTTTCAACCTCCAGCCCCTTTTCGTTCTCCAGAGGCTGAGAGGTGGACTGAAAATTCCAACCCTCCAATCACCCAGCTAGTTCCCTTGGCAAGCAGCCCCCATCTTGAGGTGCTTCCAAAAGTCATTTCATTAACATAACAAAATACACCTTTGTCTTTTTCATCACTTTGGCAATTCCAATTATTTTAGGGGCTCCGTTTCAGAAATGGGATGAAGACCAAATATGTATTTTTCGTAAATTACAATATCACACTGATCGAGAGGCAGGTGAGACTGGCAGACCTAGGGTGAGTAGGCTGTTGTTGTTTTAGACATTGATGCAAATGATGTTTGTCCACTGTCATGTAAAAATGCAAACAGTACATGAAAACAAAGCCCCTATTGTTCCTGTGCAATCCCATGCCCCATCCCAAATGCAAATGCTATTATCATATTCAGACTTTTTCTATGTCATTATGAGCACAATGTGTATATCCAAATATATACACAACTTACATTAAAGCTCATTAGAGAACCAATCCACATTGTGCATATGTCTGTCTACAGAATTTATAATAGGAACAAACTTGATGTGGTCACTTTACTTTGAAACATCTCTCTGTTGACATTTGGCCATATTTATCAAGTAGTTGTTTCCTTTTCTAATTTCCTTGTGCAAAGAAACATTTCTTTAAATTTCCTATTCTGTGAAAAGAGAAAAAATATTTTCCATACTCATCCCTAGATTCGCTTTCAATATTGGAAAAAATTAATGAATATATTAAAAAGTAAAATAATGTAGATAATTAAGTCAGTGTAAAAATCAAGTATAGATAATATAAATACGTTTCTCCTCTACTCTAAACTAAGACTTCAGCTTTTAATTCTGAATTAGCTCATCACTCCAGTGATTGGAGCTTAGCTGATACTTAGGTCCTGTTTGTTGCTGACATAAGAAACGTCCAAACTTGTAGAGAATTTTAACGAGTTTATTTGAGCCAAACTGATGACAATTGCTCTACTTTCGAGGCCTAAATAGGAATTCTGTTTCTCCTAAACAACAGATTAAGGAAATGCTCCAGAGAATGGCATAAATAAGTTTTGCAGCTTATTTTATACATTAGAATCAAAAAAGGAGTCATAAGGAGGGTTACATGAAACCCACTGGTGGTAGATTAGGGAGGCAGAAGAAAGCAAAGTAGGGAAATATCTGGTATTGGATAAAAGTGAAATGGAGAGACACACACTTCTTTAACATTGGTGGGTACAGGAGAGTTAATAATTAATATTTATAACACATAGAGATGGTATGGGAGGACAAGATAACCATTGAAGGATTTTGTAGTCTTGTGCTCTGGTGCAGTAGTTTGTGCATTCCAAAGGTATGTTATTTTAGATGCAAAAAGACAGTAGATGAACTCACTTAAGGTAACTATTGACCTTTGTCAAGAAAACTACAGGCTAAGAATGTAACTACTTGCCATGACCTCCTTTTAGTTAGAAATTGTTTATGTACAGACCCTTCTATATAGTTAATTTTAGTCTCTAAGTTTGTAGAGCTCACCATGGTGGCCTCCCCTAAGCTTGTATGTGATCCTTTCTTCATCCAATTGTGTAGACATTCAGATAGAGTGAGATGTGTAGGTCTTGTAATTTGGACTCTTTCATATAAATATTTGCTTTTAAAAAAATATCAACTACATTGAATTGAATTCTTATTTGTAGAACATTTATGGAAAACAGCTTTAAACTAACTTTAATTTTTTTTTTTAATGAGGAGGATCTGCTGGTTTGCAAAATCATATATTTTTTCAAAAAACATTTTATTTGTAACTTGGTTTTAAGCAAACAAAGGGTATAATTATTGCGAAATTTAAAAATCTATTACAACATAGTAACAGATCACTTAGAAAGATTGCACTAACCTACTTCAGATGTTTCAGTTACCATAAGGCACTACTAGGATCAGAATTTCTTAATTATAGAGTTTAATTCTGAACTCTAGACATCATGATTTTGAAAAGAATCTTACATTTCTATAGCATGCAAGATTCACATCTACAGGTTTCTCAAGTGATATTTCTTGAGATTTACACTATCCTTTAGAATTTTTGTGCCTCTGTTTAAAAGAAAGAATAGTTACCTGGAGAAAATATAAGGACGTTGTGAAATGAACGTCACTAACAAAAGTGGTTATAGTGTGCTTATACATGACTTCTTTTAAATTTAAACAAGGTATTGTTTCCTTCTTCCTCATAATGAAAAAATATACCAAATATTCATTTTGCATAGGCAATGCCATTATTATTCTAGTAAAAATTTCCCTTAATAAAAAAACCTTTTTCCTTTCATTTAGATCAAATCTAATTTCTTACATATTAATGGAAAAATATGCTTGATATATATCATGGAGTAGTAATTCAAAAGTGAGAATCCTCTGATTGGAAATTAAAAATATTAAGAGATTCATCCTATTCCAGTCCACTTACAATAGGCTGTATTCTTTTACAGCTCTTCTTGGATATTCTAAGAGGCCCAAATAGGAATACTGTTTCTCCAATCAAAGAAAATTCCTTGGGTGGGTTTGTGATTGAAATTTGTGAATAGCTTATAAATCCTCAGGAAGATTATTTACTTACTATCTCCTCCTTATGTAATATATTGTCCGAGGATTTCTGATGTGGTCATGAGATTTATCAGATGTGATCCAGTGAGAGTAAAATGATGACACTCAAGAGCTCAAGGTATTTGCCAATGTAGATAGATATTCCTGAATGGGATTTTGGCAAGCATATTGTCATTAATGTTGTGAAATGCTTTATAGTATGATGACATAGGCTTTCTTTTAGATTAAAGATTTAAAAATTGAAGATTGAAATTATAGATTTTCTGTAGAAAATCTCTATTTTTTATAGAAAACTTTCAGTCTTGCTGAAGTCAACTGAAGATTATTGTTTAAATAAATAGATATTCATAGATCTTCATGATTCTATGTTAGCAATACAACTTCAAGTTACTCACTTTCCACTGTTTTGTACCCATTGCTGTGATTAAAGACAGTGGTCTGAACGATATACACCATAACTTAGAAAATGACCCCAGGCATTCCAATGGCACGTTATTCTTTTCATGGCTTGATTCCTAATTATCACTGTACTTGACTCAGCCAAATGAGAGTCCATCCACCCATTTGCAGCTAATCAATAAAACTGACATCAGGCTTTGTAATGAAGAAAGATTTGGCTATTTTATTATGAATAGTACCATCCAGGAGAACAGCAAGGCAAACTAGTGCTCAAAATTCAAACTCCTTGATGATTCACAGACAAGAAGTTTTAAATAAAGCAAAACTTGTGAGTAATCACAAGTAAAGAATTTGGGGTCTTGGGTCTTGCTGTTTGGTCCTTGATTAGGTAAACAGTTAATTTTTATCTTCCAGTCATCTGCTTCCCTCTTGGTGTTGCCTTGTCTAGTTTTGGGGAGATTGCAGTGGGTGGAGTGGTTGTTTTCTTTGTGGGCTGAAAAACATCTTAACAATGTGTGCCAGTAGGTTATCTTGGTGTGCAGGGGTGGAAGCTATACTTCTTGTGACTCTTACTTATTGCATGCTGTTATTATTTCTGCTGTCCTGGTTATTTATTTATCCCACAGTCTAACAGGTTAGAGGCTAAGCAATTTTTACAATGGTTAACGGGATGCAATGTAATTTCCTTCTTGTGGCTGTTAGTCGAAACTAACTTACAAACCTATTTTGTATTAAAGATATTCATTTTTCGGTTCAGTTTAGGGTGTTCTGTTGTTTTTCAGTTTCATCTTGAGGTAATTTTATTTTTGAGGATTCATTTAGTCTGAAACCACATGTGCCAGACTATAAGATACAGAGTATCAAACATTACAAAATCCATAGTCAATAGAAAATTGAAAATAAACATAATTATTTGGCAGATTCATCAGGGAATAAGGATTTGGAGTCTTTAGCTATTTCATTTATGATTTCTGATCAGTACTGATACTGACAATGTAGAACTTTACCTGAGCCCTGAGGTCTTAACAGCAATGATAAAACAGTCCCACCCTTTGTGCTCCCTATGAAGAATCCTTCTTCCCCATATGGTGTAGACTCTCTCACAGAGGGCCCTTTGTTTACCCGTGACAAAGCCAGACATAGAACTTCCAAATTCTCATTTCTGTTTCATAAATGATTGGCTGAACTGCTTGTCCCCACTTGTTGTTTGGAAAAAAATGTTAGTTAACCAAACTTTGGCTAAACTTGTCTCCTTTCCCCATCCCCTGAATAATCTCTCCTGAGATGGGTTGGCCTTAGGGTAACACACTCTGATCTGTTTCTTCTGGGCACATTTATTCCTCCCTGTATAAAGTAAATTATTTTTGCCTACCTCTGGAGATACTTTCAGATCATATGGCCAAAGGTTTTTCCTATTGGGATAGTCTCTTTTCATTATTGCAATAGTCCCTTTTCTCTCTATGCAACAATCCTTTCAAATAAAAACTTTCCTTGTTAAGGCCTAATTTACTTTTTGACAATACCAAGGTCAAGTTTACAAAGACATTTCCTCCAAACAAGAATAACATGGTTTGCACAAATGACTCTAATTTTTTAAAGTATTTGGTTAAGTATGATATGTGAACATGTGGCCTAGGCTTTACCATAACCTTATTCAATAGAGATTCCTGGGAATGTACAACTGCTTCAAAACACTTTATTTTACACTTACTCATGTAAAAATATAATAATTTGGTGGATTAACCAATGGGTTTTTCATCCCTTGTTCTCAGGTTGCCTACTAGTTCTCTCTCATTCCTTGGCATCCACTCTTCAAAAGTGGGAGTTTAGCAGAAATGCAAAGTGAAAGAAAAGAGTAGTTGGCCATGTTTTGAGTCTTAATAAATTTAGGAGAATGTCTGATAACAGAGTGAATTTTTCTCAATTTAGTGCAAATGAGAAGCTTCTGAAGGAGAGGAGGGGAAGGGATGATATTATTGACATGATGTTTATTTTATATCTGCAGATTATGACCTTAAATGTGAGTGGAGTGGCAGTGTGTGCTGAGGATATATCTTCCCAAGACAGAAAAGAAGAAACTTCCATGTATGGAGAGAATACTGAAGAGTCACAATAAAACTTCTCACAAAATTCAATGTTATTCAAGAAATATTTATATAGCACTTACATTGGGACAGGTGCTTTTATAGACACTAGGTATACAGAAATGAACAAAGCCATAAAAAAAATCTTGTCCTCATAGGTCACAAAATAAATAAGTAAAATGTAGAATGTTGGAAATTGTCAAAGATTATGGAGTACAATAAAGGAAAGGGGGTAGGGAATATAGAGGAATGAGCCACAACCTTAAATAGGGAGCTAGATAGAGATTCATTTATTGAGAATGTTGCATTTGATCACAGACTTGAAGAAGGTGAGACAACCATGAAGATAATCTGGAGAAGAGCCATCTAATGCATGTAGAGGGCCAAGTACCAAGCTATTACATGGTGAGTGAAATATTAAGGCTATTTTGGGTAATTCTGTAAAATTCCAATAATGATAGCACTGTATAGGAAGAAAACTTATGCAAGAATTATACACACACATAAAAAAGACAAGCAGTTGTATGCTACTGAGAAATGGGAATATTGGATGATAAGTTAAGGCATCATTTTGTATTAGAATACTAAAACAATTAATGAAAAGAATCCTGAGACTCCCCTCAATGTTGCAAGACAAGTGGCCCTAATGAACATGGGTTGCTCAGTGGAGACCATATGTGTTGGGACAGTGATAAGTGCTGCTTCTGGCTGAAGCTTTCCCCCCTCTAGCCTCTGGGTTTGGAGCTGGGGCAAAGGGGCAGTCTAGAATGGGGTCCTCACCTTTCCTTTCAATGAAACATAAGCACAACCACTGTGTCACCCTTGGTTTTGTCCAAAGTAGGAATATAGGCAAAGCCCAGTGTCTCTGAGACCTAGAGCAGAGACTAGCAAGCCTTTGGTAAGATGTTGAAAATATTATTTTTCAAAAAACAATTCCCCAGGGAAATGATAAGGTGGCATGCCTGGCCACACCAGCTCTTGCATGTGCTTATTAGTCCCCCCTGATTTAGTTCTTCCCACTGAGACTTTTCATTTGAAATATGAAAGAGGAATTGGATATCCTACCCTACTTAGCTGGCAACTTTCCAATGATCTTGCAATAAGATTATTCAATAACCTTTGGGAAGATAAGGCTTTAATAATGTTTGAGAATCTTCACCCATCATATGACAAAGTTAACTATTTTTGTAAATTTGGGCAAGTTCATTTTCTAGAACTGAATTTATGCATTTGTTTGTAAGAGAGTTTGTCTAGATAAAACATAGACTCTAATCATATACATGTCTCTGTCAGGAGAGGAAATGGTGGAAAGCAATCCAATATTGAGTTATAGTACTAGAGTCACAGTTTTGAGCATCCAAGAAGAGATATTGTATGTTTTTATCAGTATGTCTTTGGTCATCATCAGGCATGAACCTCCTTGATACACTTGATATCTAGACATAAAATGTGACAAGATGAATCATCGATGTGTATCTTCTCCCTTTCTTCGTGAGTTGTATTTCTTTTAACCATCAGAATAAAAGTCCTACATTTCTTGAAGGGGAGTCTTTTGACAGTAATGCAAATTATTTATAGGCAGCTGAGAGAGGGGATTTTGCCCTCATTTTCCTGGAGATAAATTTCCAAATCACAAATGACAGACCCTATAGTGGCAACAGTTTTTTTGACATGGTGTTTATTTTGGTTTTTCCTCTTAGGTACATGGGAATGAGCGCAGCAGATGTGTTTCTGATTTTGGTTTTGTTTGTTTTTACCTTATGTGAAAACTCAAGGTTTTCTTTTCCACAAAAACACTTTTTTTTGTTATATTAGAGATGAGTTATAAAAGACTTATTTATGAGTTTAAGAAATAATGTAAGTGTAACAAAATGTTGCAAAATTGCAAAGCATATATAATTTCACAAAATGAAACAAAACTAGAGGGGTTATTAGGATGTTTAGGGTAAATTCTATTATTTGCATCCTCTAAACTCAACCAAATCACAAAGTTAAATTAGTTAATTTACTAAACTACACACTTATTTCACTGAACTTTAGAAGGTAGACAAGAGTCAACTAATATTTACCCTCCTTATAGGCTAATAAGACAGGCTTTAGTGAGTCAGAATAAATAAATTCTCAGATAGTCTGACTCAGCAACACCATAGAAACCTTTTCCATACTTAGCCATTTTTATAATTAATCTCCACACATTATTCATAGTTGAAACTACAGTGAACATCAAATATAACCTTTTTCATTGTGCAGGTCACTTAAAGTTCTCTAGGTCCTATTTATTCACCAATAAAATGTGAAAGTTATATTAATAATCTTTGAAGTCTACTCCAGCTTCTTGTCAATATTCTCACAAACTATGAAAATAACTTGTTGTGCACTCAGGAAAATGTGATATGGCTCTGTCCTTGCTTGACTAATAACAGGATAAGTGTTAGTGATTTCAATGGAAAGAACAGTATCTCATATTCTATTATCTAGTCTGTTCTTCAGAAAGGTAGTTTTATAGATATGTTCTCATTTAGCCCTTCCTTTTTATTTTCTTGAGGAAGATTTCTAGTGCTACTTTTTGACCATGGGTGATGGCTACCTCAAGTGAGTGAAGCCAGCCAATAGGAAATGAGTACATCAGTTTTCTCCCACTGTGCTGCAACCCATACACAAAATAACCAAAATGTCATCTGGTTAAAAATGGCACTTGGTAGGAGAGACTCATAGTAGGAATATAGAGCAGATAATATGAAAAAAGTGACAGGTTTATTGTTAGAATTTTACCATGAAAATTACAAAATATTAAATGCAAGATTAAAGCGGGGGGGGACATCTATGGAATTCAGAATACTCTAGTAAAATTCATAGACTCAATGAGTGACTACAGTAAACTACATGCGCTAACAAGACAATTTTTTCTTGTTGAATTTCAAATTGCATCAATTACTTTTTTACTTTTATAATATTCACAGGCAGCATGAGTTAGAATTATTTCAATAGCTTCAATAGCATTTGTATTTTTCTTACATTCCTCTATCTCTGCTTTCATTGTTATTTGTTTTTGTTTGTTTTGTTTTATTAAGTAAGGCATATGTTAAAATCAATAAGGCTGTTACATTTGTCTTATGAACTTTTAGCGGCCAAACCATTCAAAATTCTTGAGGATATGGAGTGAGAAGAGATTTGTATATATAAGTTTGCTTTTTAATGTTCAATATATTAACTGTTAAATATTTGATTTGGAAATTCCTATGTAAATCTAACATTTGCTTAAATACATTATTTTAGAGTTCAATAGACCTGATAATACATATGTAGTAAAATGTGAACAACTTTCAATCAACTTATTATCCATTGATTCTTGAGTCTTTTTATGCAGCCGAGTAATGCTTTAAACACACACATCCCATGATGTTGGATTAATTGATGAGAACACCGAAGAAGCCAAGACGCCTTTCTTCTGTGAAAAATTTCCAACTGTTTTTAACTTCACTCAAACAAATGTGGGTAATTTCTGTGGCAGAAATATATCAGAAGTTATGTCAGCAGGCATTCAGATGTGCATGCGTTCCACCTGCAATGGCTCCACTAGATACTCAAGCCATGAGAATTTATCAGGTTCTTCAGGGCATGACTGCTAGTTTGGAAGCTGATATAGCATTAGACAATTTTAATCAAAAAGAGTTAATTATGTAATATTGTATCATAAGTCTATGTGGCACATTATCTCAATATATGTATATTTTAATTGTATTTGTGAGAGAAATTAATGCATACAGAAAAAAGTACAGATTAAAATGAAAATATATAGGCCATAAAAATTTGATTGCATAACATAAGTATTTTTTTAACAGGAAAGTTATTACATTATATAATTGAAAATAATTTATTATGGTAAAATGCATATAACATAACATTTACTATCTTAACTATTTTAAGGGTATAGTTTAATGGTATTAAGTGCATAGTTATTATTGTGCTAGCATTACCACTGTCAATCTCTAAAACTCTTTTCATCTTGCAAAAATGAAAATTTATATTCGTTAAACAATAACTTCTCATTCCTCCCTCTAGCTCCTGACAACTACTGCTAAACTTTTTGTCTCTATGACTTTGACTACCCTAAGTATCACGTATAAATGAAAGTCATACAGTATTTGTCTTTTTGTGACTGGCTTATGTCCTCAAAGTTCCTTTATGTTATAGCATATGTCAGAATTTTCTTCCTTTTTTAAGGCTGAATTAGGTTGCATTGTATATACATGCTATATTTTGCTAATCTATTCACTCATTGATGGACCCTTGCTTCCACATTTTAGCTATTGTGACTAGCACTGCTATGAACATAGGTGTATCTTTTTGAGACCTTGCTTTAAATACTTTTGGGTATATACATAGAAGTGGAATTTTTGAATCATATGGCAATTCTATTTAAAATTTTAAAATAGCCATACTATTTGATACAGCAGCTATACCATTTTACATTCCCACCATCAGTGTGCAAGGATTCCAATTTCTCCACATCCTTGCTAACACTATTGTTTTCTTTTTCTTGGTAGTAGCCATCTGAATGAGTTTGAAATATGTCATTATGATTTTTGTTTGTATTTCCCTAAGGATTAGTGATGTTAAACATCTTTTCATATACTATGTACATTTCATGGCCATTTGTACATTTTCTTTGGAGACATGTTTATGCATATTCTTTATCCATATTTGGATTGGGCTGTTTTTGTTGTCATTGTGTTTTAGGAGTTCCTTATTCTGAATATTAATTTCTTTATATGATTTGCAAATATTTTCTCTCATTCTGTGAGTTGCATTTTTACTCTATTGATAGCGTTTTCTGATGCACAAATTATTTTAATTTTCGTGAAATGTAATTTTCTATATTTAGTCTTGTTGCCTATTTCTTTGGTGTCATATTTAAGAAATCTATGCCAAATCTCATGTCATGATGTTTTTGACTACTTTTTTCTTCTACAAGTTTTATAATTTTAGGCCCTATTTTCAGGTCTTAGGTCCATTTTGAGTTAATTTTTGTTTATGGTATTAGGCAAGTATTCAACTTTATTCATTGACTGTGTCTCAAGTTATCTCCTTTGCTAAAAATTATTTGATAGGATTTATTTCTGGACTTTCTATTCTATTCCATTGGTCTTTATGTTTGTCTTTATGCTATTCCCACATTATTTTGATTACTATAACTTTGTAGTAAGTTTTGCAATCAAGAAATATGAGTCCTCAATTTTTATTCCCTTTTTTCAAGATTATTTTGGCTATTTGAGATTTTTTAGATTTCATATGAATTTTAGGACAGCTTTTTCTATTTCTGCATAAAACATTATTGGGATTTTGACAGTGAATGCATTAAATTGCCTTGGGTATTACTGCAATCTTAACAATATTAAGTCTTCCAATACGTGAACATTGGATATCTTTCCATTTTTTTTGGTTGTAATTTCTTTCAGAAATGTTTTGAAATTTCTATGGTACAAGTTTCTCACCTCCTTGGTTAAATTAATTCCTAAGTATTTTTTTTATGCTATTGTAGAATAAAATTTTTGTCTTAATTTTCTTTTTAGGTTGTTCATTGTTAGTGTACAGAATTGCAACTGAATTATATGATGACTGTATCCTGCAACTTTGCTGAATTTTTTTATTAATTTGAATTTTTTTGGGAATTTTCTTTGGATTTTCTACTTATTATATCAATCTGAAAACAAAGATAATTTTACTTCTTCCTTTTAATTTGGATGTTGTTAATTCCTTTTTTGGTGATTACTCTGGCTAGGATTTCCAGTATTATGTTGAATAGAAGTGGCAAAAGCAGGTATCTTTGCCTTGTTTCTGACTTAGAGAAAAAGCTTTCACTCTTTCATCATTTACTATGACGTTTGCTATGGGTTTTTGTACATCCCTTTTATTATGTTAAAGCAGTTTCCTTCTATTCCTAGTTTATTGAATGTTTTAAACATGACATTGAACTTTGCATCAATTGATATGATCAAGTGGGTTTTTTCCCTTAATCCTGTTAATCTGGTTGATTACATCAATTGTATTTTGTGTGTTGTCCATCTTTACATTCTAGGAATAAATCCCTCTTGAGCATGGTATATAATTATTTTAATATGCTGCTGAATTCAGTTTGCTAATATTTCGTTGAGGATTTACATCAATATTTATCAGGGATATTGATTTGTAGTTCTCTTGTAATTTCTTTGTCTGGCTTTGATACAAGGTATTGCTGGCCTCATAGTATGAGTTAGGAAGTATTTCTTGCTCTTTGCTTTTTTTTTTTTTTTAAAGATTTGACAAAGATTGATACTTTTTTAAATGTTTGGTAGAAATCTCCAGAGCACCCATCAGGTCCAAGGCTTTTTTTTGCTGGGAGATTTTTGATTACTGATTCAATTTCCTTACTTCCTTGCTAGTTATAAGTCTATTAAGATTCTCTCTTTCTTTTTGATTTGGTCTTAGTAGGTTTTGTGTTTCTAGAAATTTGTCCATTTCATCTGTTATCCTATTTGATGGTATACGATTGTTCATAGTACTTTCTTAGAATCCTTTTTATTTCTGTGGAATTGGTAGTGATGTCCTCATTTTCATTTCTGATTTTAGTAATTGAATCTTCTCTCTTTTTTTCCTTAGTCAATCTATCTAAAGATTTGTCAATTTTGTTGATCTTTCTAAGAACCAACTCATTGATTTGCTATATTGATTTTCTGTTCTCCATGTTGTTTATCTCTGCTCCAATCTTTACGATTTTCTTCTTTCTGCTAGTTTTGAATTTAATTTGTTCTTTTTTTTTAGTTTCTTAAGATGTAGTTAGGTTGTTGATTTGAGTTTTATTTTGATTTAAGTGTTTATAGCTATAAAGTTCCCCATAAACAATGTTTTCACAATTTCCCATTTGTTTTAGTATGATCTGTGTTCATTTTCATTTGTCTCTATTTCTAATTTTTATGATTTTTTTTGATCCATTGGTTGTTTAAAGGAAAGGTATATTGTTTAGTTTTGACAAATCTGTGAATTTTCTAATTTTGCTTCTGTTATTAATTTCTGACCATTCCAGTGCAGAGAATATACTTTATATAAAATCTATCTCTTTAAATCTATTGGAACTTAATTTGTGACCTAAGATATAGTACACCCTGAAAAATGTCCCATGTGAGCTTGTGAAAAATGTGTATTCATTCTGTTGTTGGGCAGATTGTTTTGTATGTCTGTGTTGATATAAGAATGTCCAAACTTGTAAAGAATTTTTATAAGACTTTATTTGAGTCAAACTGATGACATACTGGGAAGCAAGATCTCAAGATGCTACAGAGAACAAGTTTTTCAGTTTCTTTTATACATTTGGAATTAAGGAGGGAACATAAGGACAATTACATTACAGTGGGATAAAGCAAGATATAGAATAGTTAACAAGGTTATGTGCTTTCTTGAATGTAGATATGCCTTCAAGGAGTCTGGAAGAGAGAATTATAATTGGCATTTCAAGGGTATGTTAACCTATATGCACAATAACAATGGACAGGGCTCGCTTAAGGCAAAGATAAAACTTTTACTACAGAAGTTATAGGCCTGGGGTGTGACCACTCACTATGACCTGCCCAGTGAGGAATCCATGATTAGATCACCCTGTGAGATTACTCCTAGTTATTGATTTATTACAAAGCACCGTTTTCATCCGCATCTGTTAAATCTAGTTGGTTCATTGTATTCAAGTTCTCTATTTTCTTATTTATCTTCTGTCTGGTTGTTTTATCCATTCTAGAAAGTGGGGCATTGAAGTCTCCAACTATTATTATAGAACTGTTTATTTCTCCTTTAAATTATGTCCGTTTTTGCTTTATACATTTTGAGGGTTTTTTACTAGCTCTATAAATGTTTAGGATTGTTATAACTTCTTACTGCATTGAAACTCCTATATATATTATATATATATATAATATATAACGTCCTTCTTTGTCTTTTATAATCTGTTCTCTTTTAGTTGCTTTTTGCATGGAATACCATTTTCTATCCTTTGGGTTTCTACCTATCTGTGTTTGGATCTAAAGCGAGTCTTCTAGGGAGCATATAGTTGAATCACATTTCTTTTTTTGAAAAATTCTTCTGCCAATCCTGACTTTTGATTAGAGAGCTTAATCCATTTACATTTAAAGTAATTATTGAAAAGCAGGAATTTACTTTTACCATTTTACTATTGGTTACATGCCTTAAAGATTTTTTTTTTTTGGTTCCTGTTTTCCAGTATTACTGTCTTCTTTTGTGTTTAGTTGATTTTTTAGTAGTGAAACACAAATTCATTTCTCATTTCTTTTTGTGTATATTCTTTAGCTATTTTTTGTGGTTTCCATAGGGATTACATTTAACATCTTAAAGTTATAACACTCTACTTTGAATTCCTGCTAGTTTAACTTCAATAATACAAAAACTCTGCTTCTTTAATGGTTCTTCTGTCTGGTTACAAAATTAAATTCTTATAGACTGTGTGCCAAAATCTAAAGTAATTTTTAATGCATTTGTCTCTTACATTATGTAATAATAGATTATAGAGTTATAAACTAATGTTACAATTAAACTTTTGTAAAGATTAATTTGTTTAAGATATATTAATTTCTTAAAACATGTAGAAAAAAATAGAGTCACATACCATTATTACAATGATACTAGCTTTTATAATTGCCCATGTATTTACCTTTATTAAGATATTTATTTCTTCATATGACTTTAAGTTACTGCATAGTATCCTTTTATTTCAACCTGCAGGACTCCCTTTAGCATTTCTTGCAGGGACGGTCTAGTGATAATAAGCTTCCTGAACTTTTGTTTATCTGAGAACGCCTTGATTTCTCCTTCATTTTGAAGGACAGTTTTGCCCCATATAGTTGACAATCTTAATTGACAGTTCTTTTTTCCTTTCAGCATTTTGATTATATCAGCCCAACTGCCTTTTGGCCTCTAAAGTTTCTGGTTATAAATATGCTGATAATCTTAAAAGAATTCCTTGTACATGAATCATTTCTTTCTTATTTCTTTCAAAATTTTCTTCATCTTTTTCTTTTCACAATTTGAGTATGATGTGTCTCATCGTAAGTCTCAGTTCATTCCACATGGAATTTGTTCAGTTTCTTGGATGTTAATTTATATATTTTATCAAATTTTACAAGTTTTCAGCCATTATTTCTTCAAATATTCTCTTTGCTCCTTTTCTGTCTTTTCTTCTGGAATTCCCACGAGTATGTTGGTCTCCTTAATGTTGTTCTACACACCGTTTATTTATTTAAAATTTTCCTTTATTTCTCTTCCTTATACTAATTTCCATGGTCTTATCTTTGAGTTCACTGATTCTTTTATCTACTTGTTCAAGTTTGCCTTTGCATATTTCCAGTAAAGTTTTTTAATCTTCGGTTATTGTACTTTGTAGTTCCAGAATTTTAAATTTCTTTTTAGGTTTTCAATCTCTTTATTTGTACTTTTATTTTATTCATACAGTATTTTTTTGACTTCCTCTATGTTTTCTTTTGGTTCTTTGAGCATCTTTAAGACAGTTGTTTTTGTCTTTGTCTAGTAGATCTGCCAACAGGTCTTTTTCAAGAAGAGTTTCTGTTTTATTTTTTTCCTTTGAATGGGCCATATTTTCCCATTTGTTTCATGCCTTGTAATTTTTTTTTTTTGTTGTTGAAAACTGGATGTTTGAATCTAATGATAAGATAATTTGGAGATCAGATTATACTCTTTCCTCAGGGCTTGCCGTTTTGTTGTTGTTGTTGTTGTTGTTATTTCTTTGTTTTTGATTTTAGATCACCATAGTCTCTCTGTGTTGAGGATCAGCCTAAGAAGTAAACTTAAGGTCTCCTCAAGTCTTTTCTGGGCCTTTACCTTCCCTTGGGCATGCACAACGACTTTCTAATTTTCCCCATCTATGTAGTTGCTTTAGAATGTTCTAGTTTTCGATGCCTACCTCTCAAAAGGGAAAAACGAAAAATAATGAGGAGAGACAAGTCACTATGCCTTTAAATCCCTTGGAAGTCATTTTTGCCAGAGAGAGAGAGGCATGCAAAAATGGGGAGAGGTGTAACAACAATGGCTATTCACTCCTTGCCTTTTTTCTGCACCTCTGTGGTCGGAAGCAGCAATCAGTGATCAGAGTACAGATTCTGATATGTGGAAGATAGGGTCCTTTTTGACCATCTTGGCTTCTTTAAGTTGTTTGCAAACTGCTCTAGGAACACATGCACAGATGCCTGACATGCAACTAATGAACATAGCTTCCATAAAATCCTGTTCTGTTTCAGAAGCTAATGCTTTTCACAGTCTGTGCCCTTTGCCCCAGAGCCACCCTGTGACAGGATAGAAGGGCTAAGTCTCAAGAAACAACATGGATACCTAGTTAAGAGTGTTTAAAGAAAGTCTTACATTAGAAATGAAATGATGAAAGAAGAAAATTTGTTGCATTAGGAATGAAGAAAATAAAGTAAAAATGTGAGTAAATTCAATATTCTTGTCTTGAATTTTCTAAATTGTATTTCACAATTGAAGCAAAAATGACTACATTGTCTGATGTGGTTTTCAAGATATATAGATAAAATAGTTAAGATAATTATATTATAAAGTGGGAACGATTTCTTTCGCTTTGCATGGAAAAATGTAGACACCAGTAGACAGTTATAAAAGTTATCTGAATAATATGTAATACTTAAAGTAACAACTAAAAGATCAAAACAAAGCAATATATTCAAAAAAGTACAGATAAATGGAATGTTATCAAATGTTATCCTCTCTTAGCTAAGGTGGAGTCTGTGCTCTTGAAGGCACAATCAGCCAGACAAAGAACTATGGCAACTATGGCATTCATTGGTTTACGTGACCATTCCCAGAACTCCGAAGTGGTCAGCTGCACTCAAACAAGCTCGAGTTTATCGGACTCCACTAGAGTTGTTTTTGCTTCCCTTAGAGTAGAACGTAATATCTACTTTTCAATACAAGTTTTAATCCACATGAATCTTTTAACTATGTTAGAATTTTCTAGTAGTTGATTAATTAATGCCCATGTCAATCACCTTAAATTTATGATCAGAGCAATGGAAACTTTTTTTTTTTACATATATATTTGCTTCACCATAGATTCGACATTTATCTTTTATTAATGTGGTCTCTTGAATAAACACTTTTCTGTAGTTTATTTTGATAACACTCAATTTACTGCTGTAAATTAGAATTGCCTAATTATGTGAAATATAATTATTGGGGCAAACTGAGCAAAGGGTACACAGGACCTCTCTGTACTATCTTTGTGACCTCCTGTGCATCTATAATTATTTTAAAATAAGAAGTTCAGAAAAATGACTAAAAGGAGGAATAGGAAATAGGTAAGTTATTACCATTGGGGTAACCTGGGTGAAGGGCAGAAGAGAACTATAGTAGTTTTCCAACTGTATTTAAGTCTATAATTATTTCAAAAAAATTAAATAAAAAATCAGAATTATCTGAAAAAAGTTTTAAAATGCTGATGGCCAGGCCCAAGCCCATAGCTTCTGCTTTACTGAATGAATGTGCAGGCAAGGTTGAGAATTGATAGTAGAACTAATAGTATCAATATGTTAGAACATTTATAACTGGAGATTTCAAAATGGTCGATGTTCCACATAAATAAACATGGTAAATTTTTCTGTAACATTTTGACAACAGATATTGTTTTCATGTCATACTATTGTATTTTAAAAGTCTTTAGACATAAAAGTTGTTAAAAGAAATGGATTAAAAGTGGTACACTTTTAGTTTCATTATCAATAGCATTAAATTACTCTGTGATGGTGCTAAATACTGATGCTTTTAAGGTAAACTTGCTTTCTTATTAATCTCAAATGTGCACACAGTCTTAGAGACATGCAAATGTTGCATTTCGTTCTGAAGATATTAGCTGAATTTCTATCATAATATGCTTTTACCATCTTAAATTTATAATTTGAGCAATTAAAACTTGTTTTATTTCTTTTTGCATATATATATTTGTATCAGCATAGGTTTAACATTCATCTTGCATTTTTGCTTGTAATGTAATCTTTTGAACAGAGGAATCCTCTTAGAGAAAAAACATAATACGGCATAATTTAAGATTATAGGAACCCCAAAATAAACTGTTTTATATTACCACTTGGCTCCAGAATTCTCAAAGTTTGATGTTCCTAATTAATGATACAGCAGCTAATTGGTTTATGTAGAAAATAATTCTTACCTCACTTATTAAGCACTAATGCTTGCACAGTTTCTAATTTATCCTTTAGAGATAGGAAAAACGGTGTAGATGATAGAGGCTTTGTTCATCCCTCTAGTGACCAAATCAAAGTTGTGACTGAAACACGGAGCAAACGGCAAGGTAAGTCACCTGGGACTTAGATGAACAGAAGCACTACAACTAGGGAGAGAAATAATTAATCAACCTGCAACTGTAGAAGGTAAGAAGGGGCGAAGAAGTGAGGCTACCCAGACCTGAGAGACTATGGCAGTGGCATCTGGCAGTGGCATCTGGCAGCTACCTCTTAAGGGGTCATGTCCTCGAGTGGACTTTTTCAGTGACAGATCTGCTTGCTCTGAACACCAGTGCCCTGTCGGCTGCTTAGGTGGCACCAGGGACTTTTAGGGAGGCACTGAGTTGTAGGAGTGAGAGCTGAAGGCTAGGCTCTCTCCCAGCAGAAGTGCTGGAAGTATCTATTTTTCCTTTGTTAAATCTTCACCCCTCCCAATGTGTGGACTCAGCACCACCATAGCTGAGATGTCATCAAACTGGATAACAGAGGTCGCTCTCTAGAAGATTCGCCGAAACTCTGCTTCCCTCAATTTACGGCCCCACCCAAGCTACATCTAGCTGTGTACTCATGGAGTCTGGTGCTCCTTGCTGAGCAGAGCCAAGACCGACACTGATGGTCTTGGTTTCTGGTGTGGCCTTTTGAGGCAACTATAAGCACAGCATCTGTGGATTGCTTGCTGAATCTTAACAGATGGCCCTGGAGGGGCACAGGCTGGGGCTAAACTTGACCTGAACCCGAACCTCTCTTAGAACTAGAAAATAATTCTTACCTGATTTATTTTTCCTAGACACCTACTACACAAAGCTGCACTAATAAGACTAGGAGACTTAGGAGCTTTGCTTAGTACATAGAAAAAGACACAGAAAGGCAGCCAAAATGGGAAGACAAAGAAGCAGAAGCCATATGAGAATAGAACAGAGATTCAGGAATAATGGAGTCAAGCAATCTAACAGATGCAGAGTTCAAAACACTGATTATAAAGATGCTCAATGAACTTAGGGGAAGAGTAGGTAAATTTAGTGAGAATTTTAACAAAGAGATAAAAAACATAAAAATGAAAATGGAAATTATAAAAGGGAATCAGTCAGAAACAAAGAACACATTATCTGAGATTAAAAGGATATTAGAGGGAATCAACAGAATGAATAAAGAAGAGGATCAAACCACTGAAATAGAGGATGGGTAAGTCAAGGACATTTGATCAGAATGGCAAGAAAAAAGAAGCCAAAACTATAATAATAATTTAAGGAACCTGTGGGACACCATTAAATGTAAAAATATCTATGTCATAGGGGTACCGGAAGGAAAACAAGAAGTTGAAGAGCTATTTGAAGAAATAATGATGGACAGCTTCCCTCACCTGTGAAGGAAATAGGCATATAACCCCAGGAAGCTCAGAGAGTCCCACAAAAGAGGAGCCCAAAGAGGCCCACAATAAGCACATCATAATTAAAATGCCAAAGGTTAAATACAAAGAGTAATCTTAAAAGCAGCAAGAGAAAAGCAGTTAGTTACCTACAAGGGAGCACCCATAAGACTGGCAGCTGATTTCTCAAAAGAAACTATGCAGAACAGAAGGTCTTGGCACAAAATATTCGACGTGATGAAAATTCAGGATCGGCAGCCTTTATCCAGCAAAGCTATCATTTCAAGTTGAAGGACAGACAAAGAGCTTCCCAGACAAAAATAAGCTAAGGGAATTTATCGCCACCAAGCCAATACTACAGGAAATGTTGGAGGGACTTCTTTAAGAAGAAAATGTATGTATCAAAAACAGGAATAAACAATGGTAATAAATACATTCCTATCAAAAAGTACCTCAAATAGAAAAGAATTAAGTGCTCCAATCAAAAGATAGAGTGGTTGAATGAATAAGAAAACAAGACCCCTACATGTGCTGCCTACAATAGACACACTTCAGATTAAAAGACACACACAGACTAAAAGGGGATGAAAAAAATTATTGCCTTGATGGATTTAGAAGGTATTGAGCTGAATGAAATGTCAGATAGTGAAACACAAATATTGCATAATTTCATGTACATGTGAAATCTAAAGAACAAAATAAAATACAACAACAATGGAAATAAACTCATAGATACAGAGAAAATTTAGAGGGCTACTAGGTGGTAGGAGGTGTGGGGGGATGGCATAAAAGAGGAAAGGGTTTAAGAAGTACAAATGGATAGTTATAAAATAGACATGAAGATAAAGTATAGTATAAGGAAAATAGTTAATAATGTTGTAATAAATATGTAAGGGGGAGAGGTACTAGATTTAGTGGAGTGATCACTGTGAGTTACTAGATTTAGTGCGGTGAACATTGTGAGTTATATAGATCTCTAATCAGTATGCTGTACAACTGAAACTAATATTGTATGCTAACTGTAATTGAAAAAAAATTTATTACATTGTATAATGTAATTACTAGCAATTAATTATCTATTATATTTCAATAAAGCCAGAAAAAAATTTATTCTTTAGATTCTAAGTGTATTTTTCTTTTTTTCATTTACTAGTTCTGATAGCAAATATTTACCTTGCTCTATATTACTGTCCTAAAAATATTTATCATTGCATATATTTGTACAAATATGTGTCAAAAATTAAAAAAATAAAGACAGTATAATGACTGCTCGGAAAAGTGAGCTAAATGTACAAAATTCAGTCAGTAAAAGTCAAGAAATGTATTTCTTCCTAATGGTAGTCATGATTTCCTTATTACTATAACAGTGTGACTTTATTGCTAAGCAGGGGCTCTAGTGAATGAAAACTCTGCTCTTGTCCTCCTGATAAAGGCAGTGGGTCTACAGAGCCACCAGTTTGCTCATGCTAACCTTTAGAAAGAGTACTGACAGAGGCTCTGTTCAGTGTTCCTTCAGGAGCTATTTGTTAAACAGTGATTGGGGAGTGGTCATTAATCACTATTTGGCAGTTACTGACTGTTCAGACCTGATCTCCTAAAACTGAAGTTTAATTTGCATAAAGACCAGGCATTTTAAATATATCAAGGATTTGAGCTGTGGCCCTACTCTTTTAAAAATGAGACACATGCTTTGTGTTAGAGGATTCTATGGAAACCTTTATGTTGAAACCTATGTAGTGGTCTCTAAACAGACCTTTAATTGACTTTTGCAGAACAATAATGGGACATATTTAAAAAGAGAGGCAGCTACTGAGAAAAGAGTGATGTGAGAACAAGAAGGGACAAAAGGTGGCAAATTCCAAGAGGGAAATAAAGCAAAACTATTGTTGAAAGATTGCATTTCTATGCTCAAAAAAACCAAAATCATATGTTTGTTCTAAACCTAGGTGTGATTGATCTTGAATTGATAGGAAAGCAAGAGATGTCAATATTGGTTTAGAACAATAGAATGGCCCTGAAATGTATTTAAAGAATATAATACTCTTCCGACCCACATCACCTACCACAAACAAAAGCTGAAAATGGACATCTTAATTAATATACACAATTTGACTTAATTTGGTTTATGGTTGTGATTTGAACAGATTTTCTTACTTTCGGAATCTAAACACCTATGACTAAAAGGAAGTTTATTGGATTTTACCCACCATGTTCTCATTTCATCAGTCACATTCTCTTCTGAAGTTTCTAGTTACATTTCTCTCGAGGGAAAAATTAAAGATCATATACCTATTAGCTCTCACTTCAAATTTAAATAAAAATTATCTGAAATTTATGCATGTACCTTTAGTTTACTACGACAAAAACATTCAGTACATGGTAAATATATTATGAGATGAAATGTGTATTAGGTTTCTGTAATTTACAGAAAATAAAACAAACACAAGAAATAATAATATAAATTTTAAAAAATTATCAGTGCAAAATTATATTACACTAGAATATAATTTTACTTTAAACATAAAGCTGAATTCAAATTCCAAGTATATTTGTTTATTTATTTATTTATTACATTCCAAGTTTTTTAAAAGTTGATATTTTGTCATATTAGCATCAGATCTTTTTTTAAAAGAATTTTTATTTTTCAATTACATTTGGCATACAATATTATATTAGTTTCAGGTGTACAACATAGTGATTAGACATTTATATAACTTACAAAGTGATCACCCTGATAATCTAGCACTCATATGACACCATACATAGTAATTACAATATTATTGACTATTTTTCTTTTGCTATACTTTACATCCCCACGACTATTTCATAGCTATCAATTTGTACTTCTTAATCTCTTCTTCTTTTTCATTCATCCCCCCAACCCTTACCCATTTGGCAACCATCAAAATATTCTCTGTATCTATGAGTTTGTTTCTGTTTCATTTGTTCATTTATTTTGTTCTTTAAATTCCACATATATGTGAAATCATATAGCATTTGTTTTTCTCCAACTGACTTATTCCACTGAGCACAATATCCTTTGTTGTTGCAGAAGGCAAGATTTTATTTTTTAAAAAATATTATTTTTTATTACTGAGTAATATTCCATTGTATATAGGTACTGCCTCTTCTTTATCCATTCATCCTTTGATAGACAATCAGGTTGGCTACATATCTTAGCTATTGTAAATAATGCTGCAATGAACATATGGATGCACATGTCCCTTCAAGTAGTGTTTTGGGTTTCTTTCGATGAGTACTTAGAAGTAGGTTTACTAGGTCCTTCTTTGTCTCTTGTTATAGCCTTTGTTTGTTTTGTTTTTAAAATAAATTTATTTATTTAAATTAGTTTCAAGTATACAGTACATTGGTTAGACATCTATATTGTTAATAAAATGATTCCCCCAATTTCTCCCTCCCTCCCCTGGCCCTCCACTTAGCCATCATATTAATGCTAACTGCATTCCCTGTGCCGTACTCCCCATCCTCATGCCCAACTATTAACTACTAATTTGTACTTCTTTAATCCTTCACCCCATTCTCCCAGCCCCGCAACCTCCCTCCCCTCTGTCTGTCACCAAATTGTCCACTCTTTTTGTGAGTCTGTTTATGATTATTTTGTCCTTTTTTCCCTTAGATTCCACATATAAGTAAAATCATATGGTATTTTTCTTTCTCTGTCTGACTTATTTCACTCAGCATAACAACCTCTAGGTCCATCCATGTCATTGCAAATGGTAGAATTTCATTTGTTTTAATGGCTGAGTAATATTTCATTGTATATATGAACCATAATTTCTTTATCCAATCATTTGTTGATGGGCATTTAAGCTGCTTCCATATCTTGGCTATTGTAAATTGTGCTGCCATGAATATTAGAGTGCATAGATCTTTACGAATTATTGTTTTGGTTTTCTTTGGATAAATACCCAGCAGTGCAATTACTGGGTCAAAAGATATATCCATTTTTAATTTTTTGAGAAACCTAAATACTGTTTTCCATATTGGCTGTACCAATTTGCAATCCTACTAACAATATATGAGGGTTCCCTTTTCTCTGCATTCTTGCCAACACTTGCTGTTTTTTGATTTATTGATGATAGCCATTCTGACAGATGTGAGGTGATATCTCATTGTAGTTTCAATTTGTATTTCTCTGATGATTTGCGACCATGATCTTTTCATATGTCTGTTAGCCATCTGTATCTCCTCTTTGGGGAAGTATCTGTTCAGGTCTTCTGCCCATTTTTTAATTGGATTGTTCGTTTTTTTGCTGTTGAGTTGTATAAGTTCTTTATAAATTTTGGATATTAACCCCTTATCAGATGCATCATTAGCAAATATCTTCTCCCAGTCGGTTGTCTTTTTGTTTTGTTGATGGTTTCCTTTGCTGTACAAATACTTTTTAGTTTGATGTAGTCCCATTTGTTTATTTTTTTCTTTTGTTTTTCTTGCCCAGGGAGATATATCTTAAGAGAAATTCCTGTCGGTAATATCAGAGAGTTTATTGTCTATGCTTTCTTCCAAAAGTTTTATGGTTTCAGGTCTTATATTTATGTCTTTAATCCATTTTAAGTCTGTTCTTGTACACAGTATGCGAAGACGGTCCAGCTTCTTTTTTTTACATGTATCTGTCCAATTTTCTTAACACCATTTATTGAAGAGACTGTCTTTACTCCATTGTATATTCTTACCTCCTTTGTCATATATTAAGTGAGCGTATTGGTGTGGATTTATTTCTGGGCTCTCTATTCTGTTCCATTGATCAGTGTATCTGTTTTTATGCCAGTACCATGCTGCTTTGATTACTGTAGCCTTGTAATATAGTTTGATATCAGGTAGTATGATATCTACAACTTTGTTCTTTTTTCTCAAGATCGCCATAGCTATTTTGGATATTTTATGGCTTCATATAAATTTTAGGATTATTTGTTCTAGCTCTCTGAAAAATGCCATTGGTATTTTGATAGGGATTGCATTGAATCTATAGATTGTTTTGAGTAGTATGGCCATTTTAACAACATTGTTTCTTCCTATCCAAGAACAGGGTATATGCTTCCATTTATTTGTATCTTCTTCAATTTCTTTTTTCAATGACATAATTTTCTGAAAAACAGGTCTTCTACCTTCTAGATTAATTTGATTCCCAGGTATTTTATAGTTTTTGATGCAATCATAAATGGGATTGTTTTCTTAATTTTTCTTTCTGAAAGTTCATCATTGGTGTATAAAAATGCCACTGACTTCTGAATATTTATTTTGTAACCTGCTGCTTTACTAAATTCTTTGATCAGTTCTAACAATTTTTTGGCGGACTCTTTAGTTTTTTTTTTAAATTCTATTTTTGTCTGATATAAGTATTGCTACACCAACTTTTTAAATTTTTGTTTTTATGAAATATCTTTTCCATCCCTTTACTCTCAGTCTGAGTGTATCTTGATCCGAAGTAGGATTCTTGTAGGGTCTTGTTTTCTTCTCCTTTCAGTTACACTATTTTTTGATTGGAGCATTTAATCTATTTACATTTAAAGTAATTATTGATAGATATATAGTTATTGGATTTTATTATTTAACATTTCTTGTAGTACTGAATTGGTATTGAAGAAATCCTTTAGCTTTTTCTTGTCTGAGAAGCTCTTTATCTGTCCTTTGACTCTAGATGCTAGCTTTGCTGGGTAGAGTAATTTTGGTTGTAGTTCTTTGCTTTTCATCACTTTGAATGTTTTATGCCAGTCCCTTCTGGCCTACAAAGTTTTTGTTGAAAAATCAGGTGATAGTTTATGTTCATTTGTAGGTAACTAATTGTTTTTTCTCTTGCTGCTTTTAAGATTCTCTCTTTGTCTTTAACCTTTGCCATTTTAATTATGACATGTCTTGGTGTGGGCCTCTTTGGGTTCATCTTGTTTGGGATTCTCTGAACTTCTTGGGCTTGTATGTCTATTTCCTTCTCCAGGTTAGAGAAGTTTTCCCTCATCATTCCTTCAAACAGGTTTTAATTTCTTGCTTTCTCTCTTCTTTTCTTGTACCCTTATGAAGTGAATGTTGTTATGCTTGATGTTGTACCAGAGGCCCCTTAAACTACTTCATTTTTTTGGATTCTATTTTCTCGTTGTTGTTCTGATTGGGTGTTTTCTGCTACCTTATCTTCCAAATCATTGATTCAATCCTCTGCTTCAACTAATCTACTGTTGACTCCCTTTGAGATATATATATATATATATTTATTTAATTATATATATTTATTTATTTCAGTTAGTGTATTCTTCATTTCTGACTAGTTCTATTTTACGTTTTCTCTCTCTAGTTTTATATTTCCTATTTCTTTGTTAAAGTCCTCACTGAGATCATTGAGCATTCTTATAACCAGTGTTTTAAACTCTGCATCTGGTAGATGGTTCACCACCATTTTGTTTAGTTTCTTTTTTCTGGAGTTTTGTTTTATTTTTTCATTTGGAACATGTTTCCTTGTCTCCTCATTTTTGCTGCCTCTTTGTTTTTGTTTCTAAGTGTTATGTAGAACTGTTCTGTCTCCCAGTCCTACTAGAGGAGGCTTATGTAGTAGGTGTGTTGTGGGTTCCAGTGGTGCAGTCTCCCTGGTCACCTGAGATGCTGCTTCAGGTTTGTCCCTTGTGTGGGTTGTATGTACTCTCCTTTTGTAGATGAGCCTTGATTGCTCTTGATACATCAATAGAAGGATTTGATTGGTTGTAAGGACTGGCTATGACTACTGTGGAGAAGTTGTTGTGCAGGGACTGACACCACAGAGAAGGATTTGTTACTTGTGCTGGGCTTTGAGGTACCTGGGAGAGGCTAAGCTATGAACCAAGTCTGGCTGTTGCCAGTGCTGGGCTTGGGCCTGCTTAGCAAGAGGAACAGGGCACACTGAGGACAGATGCTGCTTCTTTGGGGTTTGTGAACCATTGAGAGATTTTAGGAAAGTCTGCAGCATGATCCAAGACAGGCCGTTTGTATGGAAAAATCACTGGAAGTGGCTTGTGTGGGCCCGCAATTTGTGTGGGGTGGGATCTTAGGGAATTACTAAGGAAGTGCAAACAGTACTAGACAAATTAATGGAGACTCAGTTAAGGTGCTGGCCTCCATCTGCACATTGAGTGAGGGGAGGGCTCAGCAAAGTACTCTGCCAGCATTTGTCTGGGAGGAAGTTGCCTCTCCAGCTTTAGCCCCAAAGCCAGACATTTCAACTCCTTCCTGTATGTCCCTGGTACTGGAGCTCAGAGCAAGAGAGTTTATCAGTGAGCAAGCACATGCCTGGAACTCCAGCTGCCCTCTGTCTCCCTTAGACACATTCTTCACTGTTTTTCACAGCTAGACGTTATGGGGAACTCTGGGCTGGGAGCCTAGTGTGGGGCTGGGGCTCCTAGCTCCTCATGGAGTAATTTACTGTCGAGATGTTTCTCCTTTTTCTCAATTGTCACATGTGGGTGTGGGACCAGCCTGTTATGAATCTCAGCTCTTCCTACCAGTCTTAATGTGGCTTCTTCTATATGTCTTTAATTATAGGACTTCTGTTCAGTTAGACTTCAGGCAATTCTCAGTGATGGTTGTGTATAATTTAGTTGTAATTTTGATGTGTTCATGAGAGGAGGCAAGCAGATCAGTGGTTGCTTAGACCTAGGTGTGAGAACAGAGATTACATTTACCTTCTCCACCATAGTCAAAGCCCCAAGTATATTTTCGAATTCTCAATATTATACTCTGCTTCTTTTATTCCAGTAGATTATCCAGAGTCAATCTGCATAATGACGTAAGCTGTTAAGGTTTAGAAATAAAGGGAAATAAAACATAAATACACATGCATAGAAATTAAAATGCAGTTTAAAAAATGTAATACAATATTTATCATAAAAAAAGATTGATTGATTTTTGATAGAGATGCCAAGACAATTCAGTAGGGAAGGAATAATTATTTCAATAAGTTATGCTGGGAATATTGGATACGAACATGCAAAAAATGAACCTTGACCCTTACCACACATCATACATAAAAATTAACTCAAAATAGATAAAAGGCCTGAAAGTAAGAGCTAAAACTATTTCTTACTTCTGTAAGAAAACCTTGTAGAAAACATCTTGACCTTGGGTTGGGCAAAGAGCAAATAAATATATAAGCAAAAGCATAATCTATAAAATAAAAAAAAAATTGAACAAATGGGACTTCATTAAAATAAAAACATTGTATGTCAAATGGCATTATTAAGAAAGTGTAAGACAAGCCTCAGAATGCGAGAAAGCATTTATAAATCATATATCTAATTTAAAAATCTTATATCATGAATATATTGAAAACATTTACAATTTAGCAACATAAAAGTGAATAATCTAATTAAAATATGGGCAACAGATTTGAATAATAATTTACTAAAAAAGATACAAACGGTCTACTAGCACATAAAATGCTTAACATTCTTAATAATTAGGAACATGAAAATTAAAATCAGTGAGATACCACTTACAGTGTAAACTCATTATAATTGTTTTAATAAAAGATAGACAACAACAAATGCTGCTACTGATGTGGAAAAACTAGAATCCTCATACATTGTTCATGCTGAGAATGTAAAGTGGTTTCTTTGGAAGGCAGTTTGGCAGTTACTTAAGAAGTTAGATATAACATACTATATGATTCAGCAAATGTTCATAAGAGTATTAGTCATACTAGTTACAGGAAGCAATCCAAATGACCACCAACTGGTGAATGGGTAAATAAAATATTATATATAAATGCAATGGAATACTCTTCAATAATAAAAAGGAAAAAAATACTGATACATAAAAGAACACAAATGAACCTCAAAAACATTATACTAAGTGAAAGAATATTGAATTAAATCACTATGTATGATGTGATTACATTTATATGAAATCTTCAGGAAATTTTTAGGAGCAGAAGCAGATCAGTGGTTGCTTAGACCTAGGTGTGAGAACAGGGATTACTCAATCAGACAAGAAGGGATTTGGGATGTCATGAAAATGTCCTAAAATTGTGTTGTGATGATGGTTGCACAATTCTACAAATTTTCAAAAAATCACAAATTGCACAGTTATAATGGATGAATGTAATGATTTGTAAATTGTACATTAATAAAATGAAAGAAAGAAAGAAAGAAAGAAAGAAAGAAAGAAAGAAAGAAAGAAAGAAAGAAAGAAAGAAAGAATATATACACACCATATACACAAAAGTGAGCCAAAGATCGAAAACAATACTTCACCAATAAATATGTATGGCTAGCAAGTAAGCACATGAAAAAGTATTCAATATATGCATCACTTTGTATTGCTGGCATAACAAACTACCACAAATTTAGTGGCTGGAAACCATACAAATTTATTATTATCTTACAGTTTTATAGGTTCTAACAGAAACATGCGTATCACTGGGCCAAAATCAAATTGATAGCAGGGCTGCATTCCTCTGTGGAAGTCCAAAGGGAGAATCTTTTCTCTTGCCTTTTTCAGTTTCTACAAGTTTTCTATATTCCCAGACTTGTGCCTCCTTCCATGGTCAAAGCCAGCAATGCCAGATCGAGTCCTTCTCACATAGACTTACTCTGACCTACCTTTTTGTCTCCCTCTTTCACTCTTACAGCCCCTTTTGATAACACTGGACCACCTGGACAATACGGGATAATTTTCCTATGTGAAGGTCAGCTAATTAGCCACCTTAATTCCATCTTCAGCCTTAACTCTCTGGAATTCACAGTTTTCAGCTTCAGGATGGGGACATCTTTGAGGGTCTGCAAATACATTACATTATGAGACAAATATAAGTTAGAACCACATCAAGATACTCCGATTACTGAACATCTACAGTAAGAAGAAAAATAGGCACTTTCTTAAACATTTAGACCTATATCTACCATAAAATATAGCTATTCCATGTCTAGCTATTTGCTCAAGAAAAATGAAATCATATATCTGTCAAAAGCTTACTCATAAATGTTCATAGCAGCATTATTCATATTAGCCAAACACTGAGAACAACCCAATGGCTATCAGGTGAACAGATGAACAAAATGAGGTACATCCATACAATGGAATACTACTCAGCCACACCAAGGAACGAAATGCTCATATCAGGGTTTCAGATTATTCTTTGTTGTGGGAGTTTTCTTGTGTATTGCAGGATGTTTATTACCATTCCTGGCATACACCCACTAAATTCTAGTAGCAGCTCCCTACTCCTACCTCACAGTTATAGCAATTAAATATGACTTCAGACATTTCCAAATGTCTCCTGTGGGACAAAATCACCCTTGCTCGATAATACTGATAAAAACCTGTCCCAGTAGCTTTGCTCAAGTATTTGCTCAAGTGATTTGTCTCTAATTCAACTATCTTTTATGGTAGTGGTCCCCAACATTTTTGGCACCAGGGACTGGTGCTCCTATACGAATCTAATCCCTGATGATCTGAGGTAGAGCTGAGGTGGTGATGCTAACGCTGGGGAGCAGCTGCAAATACAGATGAAGCTTCACTTGCTCGCCAGCCGCTTACCTCCTGGTGTGTGACCTGGTTCTTAACAGGCCACGGACTAGTACCTGTCTTCAGCCCAGGGGTTAGGGACCTCTACTTTATGGTATGCAGGCATTGCTCAGAAAAAACAAAAAGCAAAACAAACAAACAAACAAAAACAAAAAAAGTAATAATACAAAAGCAAGATTCTATGATTGATTAGATTAAAATGCAGGTATGTTTTCAGAGTTGAGAAATACAATTATGTTTCAAATGTTTAAAAAAAGTCTCTTAAATTAGGTTTTGTAATGTCCTTAATACAAAAAATTCAATTTTATCACTTTGCTTATGGGGAGGCATTGCATACGTGTATATTTAGAACCAATATACTTATTTGCAATAGGTCTATATTTAATATGTGATTAGAAGAAACTTAATTTTATCAGAATTTTAGCATAATTCTAAATATACTCATACAGTGTTTTATTTTTGTGCTTTCATTAGTTACACAATGGTGCTTAGACTTGCAATTCCTCCTGATGTTGTGTACCTGAGGTTATTACAAGCTGCACATAAAAATCAATATTGTTGTTTTCTCTGAATGTGATTAAATTAGAACAAGACCTGGGGGCAGAATGTGATATGGAATTTCTCTACAGACTTGATTTCAAAACTCCTTTGAGGAGACACAGCTTTTTAAATCGATCCTGTTGCCCTCTGTGAAGGACACTACATAAACGTTTTCTAGAGGCAATTAAAATAGGGCTCAGAGCTGGAAAAGGCCAGCGTGAGGGTGTCCTGGGCATTGCAAGTTGTACATGTAACTTACATGACTTAAATTGTAGCCTTCTGTCATATTTTAAAAAAGCGAACACCAGTATAATGTTTAGTTAAAGGCCTTCTGGGAGCCAGAAGGGAAGACATGTTCACTATGTGCAGAGAGTGATAAAATTAACATGTAAGAAGAGAAAGGTATCTCGTTTTCTCTCTGATATATCAGAGGGGGATAAATGATCAGCCCTTCAGGATGAAGCCAAATAGTGTGGTTGATCATCTCTTAGGAAATTAAAAAATAATATCAGAGGATAAGAAAATCATAACTAATATTTGAATGATTGGTTTAAAATTCTTAAATCTACTCTTCAACTCCAGTCATTCTGAAATCTGAACTATGTATGTATGTAAACTGCATATACAGACCTGAACTTTAGGTTCTTAGAGCTATATAAAATAACAATGTAGCAATTTAAATGTTCCTAAAGATTCACAGAACATTGAGATGTAATTTTAGTAGTCAATTTCTACCTCAGTTATAACAATCTGAGAAAAGTTTTCTCTGTTGCACATATGACACTAAATTTTTGCTAAAAGTGATTTTCCTGTACTATTGATGCCACCATTATTCCTTTGTGAAAGATGAAGGTTTGAAATATGCTAGAAGGCCCTCCCTATTCAGGAACAATTATGTCTTTAAGATCTATCTATGCAGAAAAATATGTGAGTAGGATGTAGTATACAGATACCTATTTGCAGGTAAAAAATACCTAAACATAACTTATTCTTTGAAGATTAGGAAATGATCATGAAAAGTAAATTATAGGAAGAATGATTCATGTATGTAATTTGTATTGATTGTTAGGTGGCTGAGAGTCAAATTTGCTGCCTACCTTTAGGTTTTATGTCATGTAATCCTGTCTATTGAAAACTGCTGGCCTCACCCTACTGTGGAATCAGCATGAGGAGGAATATGTGGAAATGTTGCTGGTCTGTGAGAGGATGTGAGGTAGAAGTCTGCTCTTCTTTGAGAACTTCAATTTTCTCAACGAAGTCAGGAGCAAGGTCCTGTATCAGGTGTAAGGAGGGAATAGAAGATGTGGGATATTTGTGTAGGGAAGTGGGAGACTAAACAGCCCAGAGAAGCACAAAGTGATTTCAGGCAGTGTGTAGTCACACAAGGTGGTCATGGCTGATATGGACATGTCACAAGGATTGTGTGGGATTTTCCCACCATGTTCAGCTTCCTGGATGCAGATACAATAAAGATGGAGTGTTGCTTTTAATGAGTACTAGGGCTGTGGTGTCATTCAGCAAATGCAAAGAAGCAGAAAGAGCACAATGGTATTGAAAGAATATATTCAATGAGATGATTATAATTGGCATGCACTTCCTCTAGGCAAGGCGAGGGGAGAGGACATTATGTATGTGGGGGTGGTGAATGGTTGTTGCAGTCAATGGAGTTAAGGTCTCAGTGGTGTCAAAAGGCTTGGAGTTGGAGTATTAGAGAATGACTTGGAAACAGAAATAATTGGTCAGAGAATGGGATACAAGAAGTTAAGACCACAGAGGAATTCCAGTTATAAGCCAGCCCTCTTCAACCTTTCATGTGCACATGAATTACCTGGGGAGTTTATAAAAATGCAGGTATGGGATGAAGTTTTCAATTTTTCATTTCTAACCAGCTTCCAGGTGATGCTGCTCCTGCTAATCTGGGAACCCCATTTTAAGTGAGGAGACTGGGTCTGGCTGTGGGAGCAAGTGTCTGTTGGGTGGGGACAAGGCCATTGGAAAAGAGCAGTTTGAGAACTATATAGAGGCCACAAGTTGGAAGAGCATGTATGTAAATACTGAAGTTGCCAAAATTAAGATAAACAACTGCTGGAGAGTGTCAGGGAACTCAGAGCTAAAGTTCAGAAACATGGCCAGTGGCCAGAGGTAGATGGCACAGCAATGAGGGATAGCTGGAAATTTAATCTGAAGATGTAAGATTCAAAGCTATAGTTTTAGGGAAGAGGGAGGGAGCATTGGCAGAATACAGAGAGGCAGGGAGTACATCATCTCCCCTCTACTCCTAACTTCACCCTCACCCCCAGCTCAGGGAGCCAGGGCTCTGCCAAAAAGAGAGTCTCTCTTGAGGTGTCCTCTGGTAGGTACTACAACAGGAAGGTGAAGGGAAAAGAGAATGAGCTTTTGCTAATGGATTCAAGAGGATGTAGTATGAGGGTTTAGGGCTTCATGAGGACAAGATCAGGGGACAGAATCCATAGGAAGAGGGGGATAACCTGGGGGTTCTGGGGCTTCTCATGCTGACTGACAAAGAAAGGTGTAGTATGAGTTCTACTGATCCAAGCAGACGTTGGTGGTCTGTAAGTGTGAGACATCTGGAAGGTGGTGTGAGGTCAAACCTGTCAATGGGACTGAGAAGGGCAGGGAGACAGGACTCAGCCCCAGAGCAGGAACTCTCTCTCAAGCCCTCCCTGCTTTGATTTTCCCTCTGTAATTATTTTATTTTAGTTTCTTAAGATGTGTCTTGGTAAAGCAGTTCACACTATTTGGGAAACAAGCTAGGGTATGAATAACTAGAATTAATAGAATTCACTATTCCTTTTAACAAGAAGTATTATTGAGAGTAGCCAGAGAACACAGCTTTCCTGACTGAATTCATTAGGCATAGGTCAAGGGTATGAGTCACTGCTTCTCAGCTGCCTTTAGTTTGGGCTATAATAGACACAGCTTACATCTGAAGTTATGAATTTTAAAATCAAAATCAAGAGAGCATAAGACATTTTAAAAACACTTTGATGAAATGTATTTACAGTGCAAAATTTCTGAATATAATTGGCCCTATGGACACTATATCATTTAAAATTAGGCTGTAGCCATTTGCCAGGATGCACAGACAACTGCCTTCACAGCTGTCTGATTGAAGGAGCAACAAAGCAGGGTCTTTGTTAGAAAAGCAGATGGGCTGAGTAGGCAAGATTCTAGAAGTGGTTGAGCTGGGTCTGTCTTTGGGAGTAGTCAAAGCTTGCAGCTGGGCTTGAGCACAGCTCTGCTCCATATAAAAGATATTGAGGTGCATTCTACAATAATAATAAAAAACAAAATAATACTAACCTCTTCCATTAGCTCAGTGCTTTCACAGAATTCCCCATTTCAGCTTTTCTCCACACTTTGGGGTAAGTGTGCCAATGTGATCTAGCAAAAACCACCAGGAACACACCTATCATTGAATAGCTGGGTTTATTACTCACTGGAGAGATCAAAACCATGTGGCTTCTTGAAAAGAGGGTGTCGGAAAGAAGCTATTACAAGATCTGGGTTTTGATTGGGTCATGTGATGAAGAGCTAGAGAAGCAGGGGTTCACTCTAGAATGGGTGCTGTCAAAAGAGGGATAATTCTATGACTGGGTATCTCAGTAAATCGTATCTATAGAGAGGGCAGACTTGAGCAAGAGTAAAGGAGTAATTAGTAAAGAAGCAGCTGTCACTGATATTCACCAGGAAAGTGGGTGTTTGGTGTTTTGTGTGTCAAACAGTGACTTTGTTTCTACCTGTATTCAGATAAATTATGAGTGGCCTTGTTTTGTCTCACTTTATTATGTTTTCAGAGTGACCTTGTTTGATGTTGGTGTTTGTGAGATTATGTCCAACAGAAGGACACTGTGGCCCACCAGCGATTGCCAGGCCAACTCCTAACCACACTGAGGCCTCCTTCTAAGTGTCAGACCCATTCCTGGATGCCAGGGGCTGTTTTTCTATTTCAGGTGGCACTTCTTAGACCTGGACCACAGAAGGAAGGATGTGTCCCAGATTGAGGTTGTCTCCATACTGCCTATTTTGGAGAGAAACTCTAAGGAGTCTGAGAATTATAAATTTGAACATGTCTATCTAGGTGCTTATGAAATGAAGTTACATTTGTCTAGATAGGAGATTGGATTAGCTTAGTTTGAATCATAACTTTAGAATGTTTTAGACTTTAGCACATGAGCACACATTTAAACTCTTGTCTTGGGCCACACACACATTAGGGATGGGCCTGAGGGTAGGGACGATTATACCCAAAGAAAATGAGCTTCATAGAGATTAAGTTCCTGGTGTGGACAGTTGGCCCTGGAGTCCAAGTCAGTATGAACATACAGCCTTACCACTATCTTAAAACACCTTTCAAGAATGCAACTCAGGGAAAAGAATTCACACTGTCAGAGTAGAGGAAGCAACAATAAAACCCAGGGAGGCTCCTTAGGCAGTGGGCATTCCATCTGGCAAGTCCCACAGCAGGGAGGGCACAGGGATGGAGGACTGAACAGGGGCTCAACCCCTTAAGCAACAAGGGGGAGCTGCTTGCTAGTACAGTGGGCCTGGGGGTGATGAGCCCATAGGGACAGTAAGCTTGAAGGACAGTGAGATGGGTCAGCATTGCTGTTTAAATTAAATCGGAAGAAAGTAACTTAAATTATTTTAATTGCTCCCTTAAGAAATATTCAATTTCTTTATAGATAGGAAATCCAGTTGCCAGTTTTTAGTGGCCCAGTTTTTATGGTAGGTTTTGGGAATCCCTCACTTTGTAAGTTTTGGTAGAAGGCCAAGCCTACCTCCCACTCTTTCTCCAAATGCTAGACTTGCCCTCTGCAGCTACTTCATGCTTGCCCAAGGGCATAGATCCTGGGCTCAGCTCATTTTGGAGCAGATTATCAGTGACAGGAACAATGTCACGACAACTCCATGTATGTTCTGGGCAGCAGTGTGGGCAGTGGTGCTGTTGGTGTAGGAAAGGCCCCACGAGACCCTTGCCCACCGCCTTGGAGACTGGGCCTCATGGTCTTCAGTGCCAATTCAAATCACTAATTCAATTTCTGTGTCTTAAAACTATCACCCTTGACAAAAACAACTAGTTTAAATTTTTTATTTCACTTATTTATTAAGTTTTTTTAATCTTGAAAATCTTGTTTCAAATTTATGTGGAAGTGATTAGGTTGATTAACTTGGAATCTGTAGCTAAATTCGTAACTGATTTCTTCTTTCCTCTATATTATTATTGGATTCCTTTTGCTCTCATCAAAACACTAAGGTTCTGGTTTAGCATCTCCCAGTGGGGGGTTTTAGGTACCCAAGGAAATATACATCCAAAGTTTGGTTCTATCTTCCTCATCTACAGCACTTCTTCCAAGAAGAAGCTTCTTGCTTCTTCTGCCACCCCTGTGCTTTCTTCCTTGTTCTGCACCTACTCTTTCTCCTCTGAGCACCAGACCTCTCTTGTCTCCAGATATTCGAACCTGTCCAGACCCATTTTTTTCAATAAATTCCTTTTGCTAATAGTTGCTGGAAACATTAATTACACTCTTCTCCATATGTTTATTGTATTTGTAACTCACATAATGTAAAAGGTAGAAATATTAAATAGTAAAAGCTGTGGATTACTATTTCTGAGAGACACTTGATGATGTTGTATATAGAACTGAAGATTCAATTTCAGCAATAAAAATTACTTCCTACAGACAGAGGCACAAAAGAAATAACCCACATTCTGCAGAGCTTAGTGAACTGGAATGATGGTCAAAAGGAAGCAGTACCGTATAGACCAGACAGCAAGAACTGCATCCTAGCCATGAACACCAAAGGTCTGATGGTAAGGAGAAAGAACATAAAGAAATTCACAAATGGACATAAACTGAGACAGACCTAGTACCTAAAGTCTGTATTTTGAACTAATGCATAACTAAACAAGTATGTTCTGTGATTATAATACTTGTATGTATTAAAGATACCTGCTGGAAAGAGTGTTCTTTAACAGCCATGATGGGAAGTAAGTCCCAAAACATTCCTTCTTGGATTAGCAGCTAGGGCTTCCAAAAAGAAACAGGGAATGGATCTGGCCCATTCATATGATGGAATATTATGTGATTCTCAAATGAATATTCTAGCTCTATATTTATTATCATTGATAGATCTTGAAAGATAGTATGGGGGGAATAAAGTATATTGCATAATATTGTGCCCAGTCTGCTTCCATTTGAAATCTAAAATAAAATTGCAAACCAATATTATAGATGAGTATCTATACATAAAGAGATGTATAGAACTATGAATTAAGAGACTGCATACTTCATTCATATCTCCAATATAAAGGGCTATAAATAGAATTTTAATTTCGTCAGTGATATTTTATTTCTTTAATCAAAAAAATGGAAGCCAATATTATAAATCAACATTCTTTTTCTTACGGAGAAGTACATTATATTAATCTCTGCACTTTTATGAATACTAATTTTTTTTTCACATAATGATTCTTAGATTTCTATTTCATTTTTCAAAGTGATTTTTTAAAAGTAATTTGTCTGAGCCTCTTGAATGTTCAGTGTGGAGTTCCAGCTCATGGAACTCTGATCTTGAGAAAAATGGAAATCAAGACTATGTAGTGAGGTGGGATGGAAAAGCTGACCCCATCAGGACAAGGACCCCTGGCACAAAGATTAATAATAAACACATTTATCCTGTGTCACTGCAGGTTTCTAAGGGCATTAGCAATCCATGAACAATCACTCCTAGGAATCACTTAAAGGAATATTTTTGGAGGTCAGAGATCTCATCCTCTGGCAAGGAAAGAGATTAAACAACAACAACAACAAAATATGTATTAGGCAAATAATAAAAATGATTAACATTAGGGTTTTTTAATAGATAGTATTGCAGAGTTTAAAAAATAAGAAAACAAACACTTCTTAGTTCAATATTCATGAGATTGATTCCCTGTGATTCTAATAAGGCAGAATGGGCTCTGCCTCTCCCCGTGTGCTGGGACCTGAAATACTGAAATGGAAGAGATAATGTGAAGGTTGTTTCAAGGACAGAATCAGCACAAAGAAAAGTTTAAGTAAGAATAAGTAAGTAGAGAATGTCTCACAATACTTTCTGGTGTTGAATTTCTTGGTAGTGGTGGGAAAGCCCTGAAACCATGCTAAGGATCAGGTGCCATATACAGAGTTGAGATGGTTCTATCTTCAAACTTTTACTCCTATCCACACCTTGAGTCACTTCTATTTATTCTCTGTTCCTTTTTCAAAATGATTAATAGCCTCCCTGAAGTTTCATTCAATAGATAATTTTAAGTTGTTTTTTGACCTCCAAGTGGCATTTGATAGCACTGACCATTATTTTCTAGAAATCTTCTTTTCCTTTAAGCTTCCATGATTCCACATACCACTGGTGTTATGTGATGTCTATGGTCACCTCATTGGGCATCTTTCTCAGGCTTCCTTTCTTTGAGCTGCCCTTAAATGTTTGTGTCCAATAAAATTCCACCTTAAACTGTCTTTCTATATACTCCTCATCTCATCTATCCTATGACTTTAATTACCACATATACCCCCATGTTTCCTAAGTGTCTCTCCTCAGCCTGGATCTTTTTCCTGAGTTAGAAATGTGCTCATCAGGCACAGGGTAAACTGTGGACCAGGAGCCAAGGAAGAAGCTGGTGTCCAGTGATTTCAGATACTTTGAACACGTGGAAGGGATCAGACAGAAGGAGCCCTTGCCTGGGAAGGCCACAAGAGCTTGAATTCCCTTATTAAAAGAGAAACAGTCCAATCAGGTTTAGAAAGAAAAAGCACAGCACAATAAGAATGTCTTTATCACATGTAAAATGGACAATGTAACATTAAAATTGAATAGACAAAGGTTTACTATTTAACAGGAAATGAAAAGAAAGCAGAGTATACAATATTAATATTTAAGAAGGGAAGATTGGCCTGAAGAACTAAGCGAGACATATAATAACAAAAGGCATAATCAACAAGATGATATATCAAAACATTATGCCCTAAACAATGGAGAAACCAAATACAGAGTTCAAATACTTCCTGAAGTGCAAGTAGACCTTGAGAAAAATTAATTACAACATGAAACATTAATATGTACTTTCCCAGAAACGAACTACTTAAATAGAAGGAAAAATCAGAATGAATATCGAGGATTCAAATCAGTTAACCAACAACTCATATTTAATGAAGATATAGTACATGGTATAATTTAAAAGAGAATACACATTCTTTTTAATGTCCATGGGGAATTTATAAAGAGCCACTACTTATCTTGATATAAATAAAAATCTTATTAAGTGCTAACGCAAAATTCAAATTAAGAAATTGGAAATTAGGGCTTTTTCTTGAAACATGGCAGAGTGAAAGATGTCCCCAGATCTCTTCCCTTGAAACAACAATAAGCTGAACATCTAAAACTCAACAAAAAACACCCAAACTGCACACCAGCACGTCTGAGCCTGAGATCTGCACATAAGAGCTACCAGGTCAGAACCCCTGGGTGTCAGGCGGTGGACAGAGAAATAAAGAAGCTGCCTTTTGGAGTTGCCACAGCTCCCTGTAGAAGAAGGGGAGGAGAGAAGGTGCAGACAGTTCCCTGAACAGCCCTGCCTGGGAAAGCTGTGAGCTCCACATGGCCTAAGGCAGGGCCCAGTCATCAGGGCAGAGAGCAGAGAAGTGGATGGCATAGAAACAACAATTGATTTTTACTGGCCACGGTAGTAAAACCGAGGCTGAGCCACAGCCCCCAACTCCCAGCCCAGAGGCCACTGCCCACATACCATCCGGGACTGATCACCACAGAGCCCCAGGGGAATCTGAGCAAACACTGCGGAGACTGTCACTGACAATGACACGGACTGAAACTGAGGATAGTGAGTGTGATTAAATATCTACAAAAAAAAGCATCTTCTTTGCAGTAGGCTAAAGAGAGACCTTTATATAATAAATGTTTTTTCCAGAAAAATAGTAGAATATACTTCCATTAATACCTAGGTGGAGAAATAGTCCATTAAACACCTTGAACAGCCAAGGCGACAAGGCATCTCAGAAAGAAAGAGAAAAATCTCCAGAAAATAAGCTTACAAACATGGAAATATGTGACTTAAATGACAGAGAATTCAGGACGGCACTTCTGAAAAAACTCAGTGAGTTCTGAAGTAAATCATATCAACAATTTCAGGAATTGTAAAAACACCTAGAAGAGCAGAGCAAGGAGATTGAAACCCTCAAAAAGAATGAAATAGATCTTCTGGAGATAAAAAACACTGCAAGAACTGAGAAATGAAAATAGCAAGCTTGGGAAATAGAGTTGACAGAATAAAGGAAAGGATCAGTGATATCAAAGACAGAAATCTAGAAAAAATCTGAAGGAAGAAGAGAGAAACCAAAGAATAAAAAATAATGAAAGAGAAATTCAAAACCTAGCTGATACCATCAGGAGAGGAAACATAAAAATAATAGGCAGTATCAAAGGCAAAGAAATGGAACAGGGACTAGAAAGCATTTTTAGAAAAATAGTTGATGAGAATTTCCCAAATCTAAGGATTGAGCTGGAGCTTGGAATTCAAGAAGTAGACAGAATACCCAATTATCTCAACCCAAAAAGGCCTTCACCAAGACACATTGTATTAAAATTATCAAAAGTCAACAACAAAGACAGAATTCTCAGGGCAGCCAGGAAGAAAATGGTAAATTATAAAGGAAAATCCATTAGATTATCATTGGACTTCTCAGCACAAACTTTACAAGCCAGAAAGGAGTGGAATCCAATTTTCAAACTATTAAGTGAAAGGAACTACCAGCCAAGAATAATGTATCCAGCTAAGCTCTCCTTTAGATATGAAGGAGAAATTAAGACCTTTCCAGACATACAAAAATTGAGAGAATTCTCCACTGTGAGGTCTATGCTACAGGAAATACTGAAAGAGGTCAGCTCACCTAAAACAAAATGACCAAGCCCCCCCCACCCCCAAAGAAAAACATAATTGAGAGTAAAATGATTATCAGGCAAATAGAAGCAGAGGAGTACAACCCTTACTAAGAACAGGGCAGTATAAGCTTAAATAATAAGAACAGAATTGTTATAACAAGATAGTAATGAACTTTCAGCATACATAGGGACAAACTGAGATAACAATGACTGAAAAGGAGAGGATTAAAAAATCCAGATTTACAAAAGGAATGGAGATAAGGCATGTGCAGAAGAATATGGGTGACCGTATATATATAACTATCATTTACACATTTGTAATGGTAACCACACGCCAAAGATTCAGAACTGAAGTATAGAACATAAAACAAGAAGAACCAGAGGCGAAACCCACAAAAGCCAACCTGAATAAAGAAAACAGAAACACAAGGACAAGGAAGCAATGGAAACACCGAGCTACCAGAAAGCAAAAGATAAAATGGCTATAAGAAAGCCTCGTATTTCAATAATCACCCTAAATGTAAATGGACTGAACTCATCGATAAAAAGGCACAGAGTTGCATAGTGGAACAACAAACAAACCCAACCATATGCTGCTTCCAGGAGACACATCTCAGCTCCAAAGCCAAATATAGACTCAAAATGAAAGGACGGAAAATGTTATTTCAAGCATTCAGAGAAAAGCAGGAGTAGCAATACTGATATCAGATGAAATAGACTTCAAAATAAAAAAGGTAAAGAAAGATACTGAGGGATACTTCATAATGATAAAAGGAATCAGGCACCAAGAAGACATAACATTTAATAATATCTATGCTCCCAATCAGGGAGCCTCAAAACATGTAAAGAAATTACTAACAGAACTAAAGGAAGAAACAGACCAAAACATTAGGAGACTTAAATATCCCATTTTTGAATATGAACAGACTATCCAAACAGAATAAAACAATGAGGCAATAACATCCTTACATGACACATTAGACCAATTGGACATAATTGACATTTACAGAGCCTTCCATCCAAAAACAGCTGCTCATACATTCTTCTCTAGTGTACATGAAACATTCTCAAAAATTGACCACATACTGGGACGCAGAGATAGCAACAAAAGTAAGAGGGTTGAAATCATACCAGTTATATTCTCTGATCATAATGCTTTGAAACTAGAGATCAACTGTGAAAAGAAATCAGGAAGAACCATAAATACATGGAGATTGAACAACATACTACTGAAAAATAACTGGGTCAAAGAAGAAATAAAAAGAGAGATCAAGAGATACATAGAAACAAATGATAATGATAGTACAACGTATCAAAACTTTTGAGACATGGCAAAAACGGTCATAAGAGGTAAGTTCATATCATCACAGGCCAACCTCCCAGAACAAGGAGACCAAATAAACAACCTAATGCTTCATCTTAAAAAAAAAAACAACAACGAAAAAACTAGAAAAGTAAGAACAAATGAGGCCTAAAGCCAGCAGAAGGAAAGAAATAATCTAAATTAGAGCAGAAACAAATGAAATTGAAAACAGCAACAACAACGAAATAGAAAAAAATAAATGCAAGAAAGAGCTGGTTCTTTGAGAAGGTTAATAAAATTGACAAACCCATGGCTAGACTCATTAAAGAAAAGAGAAAGCACACACACAAAAAACAAAATTAGAGATGAAAGAGGGGAAATTATGACAGACAATGTAGAAATACAAAGGATCATACAAGAATACTATGAAAAAAGTATATAACGCCAAATTTAATAACCTAGAAGAAATGGACCAGTACTTAGAAAAATACATCCTTCCTAGACTGAATCAAGAATATTTGGAAAATCTAAATAGACCAATCAGCACTATGGATATGGAAACAATCATCAAAAACCTAACAAAAGTACAAGTCCAAGACCAGATGGTTTCACCAGTGAATTCTACCAAACATTCAAAGAACATTTAATACCCATTCTCCTTAAATTCCTCCAAAAAATCAAACATGAGGCAAGACTTCCCACTCATTTTATGAGGCCAATATCTCCCTGATACCAAAACCTGGTAAAGATAACACAAAAGAAGAAAACTACAGACCAATATCTCTCATGAACACAGAAGTAAAACTTTTACTAGCGAACCGAATACAGCAACATATTAAAAAGATTATAAACCACAATCAAGTGGGCTTCATTCCAGAGGCACAGGAATGGTTCAACATACTCAAATTGATTAATGTGATATACCACATAAACAAATTAAAAATTAAGAATCATATGAGCATATCAATAGATGCAGAAAAAGCCTTCAACAAGATGCAGTATCCATTTATGATCAAAACACTTAACAAAATCAGTATAGAAGGAAAGTACCTTAACATAATAAAGGCCATCTATGACAAACACTCAGCCAACAATATACCTAATGGTGAAAAACTAAAAACCTTCCCTTTAAGATCAGGAACAAGACAAGGCTGTCCACAATTGCCACTGTTATTCTATATAACATTGGAGGTCCTAGCGAGTGCAATCAGGCAAGTGAAAGATATAAAATGTATCTAAATAAGAAATGAAGTCAAATTGTCACTATTTGTGGATGACATGATTCTCTATATAGAAAACCCTAAAGACTCCACAAAACACTACTAGAAACAATAAACAAATACAGTAAAGTTTCTGGATATAAAAATCAATGTTCAAAAATCCATAGCATTTCTATACTCTAATGCTAAAGTGTCAGAAAAAGAAGTGGAAAAAATAATTCCTTTTGCAGTTGCAACATAAGAATAAAATCTCTAGGAATAAATCTAATGAAATATGTGAAGGACCTATATAATGAAAACTATAAGACCCTATTAAAAGAAATTGAAGAAGATACAAAGAAATGGAAAGATATTCTGTGTTCTTGGATTGGAAGAATCAACATAGTTAAAATGACCATATTTCCTAAAGCATTAAACAGAGTTAATGTAATCCCCATCAAAATTTCATTGGCATTTTTTAAAGAAATAGAACAAAAAATCATCAGATTTGTATGGAAGCACAAAAGACCCTGAATTGCCAAGGCCATCCTGAGAATAAAGAATGAGGCTGGAGGCATCACTCGGCCTGGTTCCAAATTATACTACAAAGCAACCATAATCAAAATGTCATGGTATTGGCAGAAAAACAGACTTATAGACCAGTGTAACAAAATCGAGAGTCCAGAAGTAAACCCATATTTACATGGGCAAATAATTATCTACAAAAATGCCAAAAACATACAGTGAAGAAAGGAAAGTCTCTTTAGTAAATAGTGCTGGGAAAATAGGAAAGCCCCTTGCAAAAGAACAAAACTAGGCTGTTGTCTATCACCACACACCAAAATTAACTCAAAATGGATTAAGGACCTGAATATAAGACCTGAAACAATAAAATGCAAAGAAGAAAACAAGAATTAGACTTAAGAACCTTGGACTTAAGGAGGATTTATTAATTTGACCTCGAAAGCACGGGAAGTAAAAGCTAAAATAAATGTAAAAAGCTTCTGCTCAGCAAAGGAAATCATCAACAAGGTAAAGAGACAATCATCTGTATGGGAAAATATATTTGCAAGCAATGCCTCTGATAAGGGCCTAATATCCAAAATATACAAAGAACTCATTTAACTCAATAACAAAAACACAAATGATCCAATCAAAAAATGGGTAGAGGACCTGGACAGACATTGCTCTCTAGGGGACATACAAATGGCCAACAAATATATGAAAAGATGCTCAACATCGCTAGCTATTAGAAAAATGCAAATGAAAACCACAATGAGATAGCATCTCACACCTGTTAGAATGGCTATAATCAACAGGACAAGTAATAACAATGTTGGAGAGGATATAGAGAAATGAGAACCCTCATACACTGCTGGTGGGATTGCAAATTGGTACAGCCACTGTGAAAAATGGTATGGAGATTCCTTAAAAAACTAAGAATTGATCTACCATATGATCCAGTAATCCCTTTACTGCGTATTTACCTCGAAAACTTGAAAACCCATATCCGAAAAGATATTTGCACACTGATGCTCATAGCAGCATTATTCACAGTGGCCAGAACATGGAAGCAACCGAAGTGTTCTAAGATAGATGACTGTCTAAAGAAGCAGGGATACATATGTACAATGGAATATTACTCAGCCATAAGAAGAGATGAAATACTGCCATTTGCGACAACATGGATGGACCTCGAGATAAACATGATAAGCGAAATAAGCCTGACTAAAAAAGTTGAAAATTACATGATATCACTTATATGTGGGAAATAAATCTAAAAACAACAAATGAACAGGACAAAGAAACAGAGACTCATGGACATGGGTATAGACTAGTGGTTACCAGAGGGTAGTGGGGAGGCAGAAGGGGGAAGGTAGACAGGGTAAAAGGGCTCAAATATGTGGTGAGAGAAAGAAATCTAAATATGAGAGGTAAACACACAGTGTAAATATATATATGCCTTACTGTTAAAGCGTACAGCTGAAACTTATTGGATTTCAATAACCAATGTCACTATAAAAATAAATTAATTAATTAATTAAAAAAAAGAAATTGGAAATTATAAAATGAGGTAGGAGGCTATAAATACATATAAAGCTAAAAATAGAACAAAATAGAGGGATATTTATAATCAAAATTTAGATCTCCAAAAATATCTAGTAAGAAAATAAAACTCTGGTTTGGTTAGTGAAAAAAAATGATGAAAATGAAAAGATTATCTAAAATTATTGAGAATGAGAAATGAGATAGAATTAAAAGAGGTAAGAATATTTTGTGGCAATAAAATCTAATTTTTGGAGAAATGTAATGCCCTGATATATTCATGAACATACATAATAAACTTTAGGCAGAGGAGGAAATTTGAATAGGTAAATATTGTTAGACTGCATTGCAAAGATAATTAGAGATCTGCTGGGCTTAATTTTCAGTTCAGCAGAGCATGAAGGCTATCATAATGAACTGGGCTCCACAGACACTCACAATTATATCTGACCTTGCCAGATTCTAGGGATCACCCTTCTCAAGTTTGGTCTTCCTTCACTAGCCTGACCAGCAGCTGTGTGTTTGGTATTTTTCCTTTTCCTACTTAACAAAATATTGTATTCAACCAAATAAAATAGTCCTGAGTGGAGAAATCAGAGAGGGATTTAGAACCTGCATGAAATGAGACAGGAGACAATTCTTTTGTGCTCCTGACCTAAAGTTTGAGAAAATCCTCAAAATACCAAAAAATCACCAATGGAGTATGAAAGGCAATTTACAGATCATGCTGCTGTTACTCTTCTCAGCTTCCTAATCTCATCAGAAAAGCACAAACGTACTGGGCATCCTGGTGAGTTATTACGAAGGCTGGCAAAAGATGCTTTTCTATGAAGCTAAGAATGTTTTTATGTAGAGAGGAGCAAACTGTATCATCTGAAATATTTGGAGAAGATGTGAGTGAAATTTTCCCTACACTTATCTCTGTCAGCAATGCCGGTTTCAGTAATCCTTTCTGATTATATATAAATTTGGAAATGGATTTTTTCATTTAGTTTGGCACATCTATCCAGCTAGCTGAAGGCCCTGTGGGACAGAATTCTTGTGCTACTTTTTGTAATTTAGGTCACCAGGCATATATTTTTCTGCCAAGGAAAAAGGAAAAGTAACTGTGACCTTGAGAACATACTCTCTCATCTTATTTATAAAACAGGGATAAGAATACCTAGTTTTCAAAATTGGAGATAAAGAAGATAAAGCTTCTAACACATAGCAAGAATTCAATAAATGACAGATAAATTTCACGTTCACTGTGATCCTTATCCAGTAAATCTTTAGAACTGGAATCTCTTAGATTTCAGTTTGTCTATCAACCATTCTTAAGTAAACCTAAGTATATCATTTAAAATGTTATTTTAAATGATAGGGCGTTTCCTTTTCATTTTTAGCCAAAAGTAAAACTATATTTTAACTGATATTTTAAAATCATTTGGATTTTAAAGGATTTCACTGCAACATATTTCTAAAATCATTTGTTCTTATAAAATGTTAAATATATTTAAAACATTGGAATTAAATATCTCCTCCTTTGACCAGCTATTCCTTCCTTTTCTAGAAAACTTTTCTGTAGCATTTCACTTGGGACAATTAATCTTTTCTTCTAATGTCCTGAAAGAAGATGTCATGTTTATATTGCTTCTACAGAATTAAAATGCAAAATTCTCAGCAGCTTTCATGTTTCCAAAATATTAATCTTTCATTTTATAATCTTAATCTAAGTGGATTTGAATTAAGAATCCCCTAAAAAGCTTCAAAAGCCTGAATCAGTTTGTAAGAAGGAGAATGCCATGGTAAACCTTTGATATTTGATATCCTATTTTTGACAAAGCTTACGAATCATCAACTAAATGTACCTTTAGTTATTCACAGAAATAGCCACTATAATTTCTGAGGTTCTAAATATATGTATATGATTTCATTCCATAAGTCAGATAAAATAACAGTAACAGCAAATTGAGAAAGAAAAGGAAAAGAAAAATGCTAAAACCAATTTGATAATATATTTTTTATCAGTTTACTTAATCTTGCCCACACTTCTTATTTTTACTTTTCATTGATGAAGTCTTGTCACACTGGTTCATTGAAATTAATTTATAGCAAGAGTAGGCTTCTAAATTGTTATGTCATATGCCAATTATAGCTCTTTCGAAACACTTATTATTGTAGTTCCTGGTTAAGAAAGGTTCCACAAGTGAAACATATAATCTGAGGAAAGGCATATATTTTATCATTAATCCCTACTCTTAAATACATACATATCTTTCTGTATTTGCTACATAAAGAAACACTGACATGTTTTTTTTTTCTCAGCTACTCCATTTACATTTTGTGATATAAATTGATCAAAGAAGGATTTCACTGCAACATATTTCTAATGCCTTTTGTTGTTCAGTAAAAAGGAAAGAAAAAATTGATTATTTTTTTTGGTTTTATTTCTTACCTTTTGGGAAAAATTTTTGGGTTTTTTTTTCCTTCTTAAAGTATGTGAAACCAATGAAGACCCCAAATTTGGCAGTTTTTTAAAAAGCATACTGAGTAGTGACTTTTTTTTTTGACATGCAAGAGGCATATACTGAAAATGTAAAATGCCAAGACTATTTTATTCATTTTTTTCAAGATGGTCTCATCAAACCAACACAAATATTTTATTTTAAGAAAATCTGCTTGCCCTTTAAATGCCATTTTCTTACCTATTTTGTTAGTATATGTGGGCAAACATTTTAGGAGTTTGAGTTAATTCCATTCTATGGTTTAATTAAACTGGTTTTATCACGGAGCTAACAAGAGCCACCTGCAGCTTTGATAAAAACTGTTTCAAAAGTAGCTGGTTGTTACTGTCACTAATAGTGTGATGTGACCTGAGAACAGATGTGGCTAGTATTTTATGAAGGTTAGTTCATTATTACAGCTGCCATCAATATGACTAGTAGTAAGAATTATTCTGCAGACTAAGATGATGAGGTACTTTGTCTTGTGGCATCTTTTTATAATCAACTGATATTATCATGTATGTACATGGATTGATTATACCTAAAGATAATTAAATTGCATTTGATTGGGTCATTATTTGAGCTAGAAAATGAGATCTGGATTCAGAGTTCATGATTTTCCTTGTGAATCAAGATCCCCTAAATCTCAGGTATAAATTTGTCATTTGTTTTAGAAGATGAAGTTTTACTCCTACCTGAGTAGAGCTGAGCTACTTGAGTATTTAAGAATGCCATATTATCTGGCTCTACAAAGTGAAGTTAACCAAGTAAATTGTAAAAGTGTCCAACATAACTAGTTATTTTATAAATAAGGATGTATTTAGGCAATCACATAATTGTCAAGATACAATTATTAATATTATATTTTTAACTTTCAGTGTATGACTTTATAGTTTGTTCTAGGTCAACTGTGGTATTAACCTCGTATTAGAAATCTATTTGTATGACCATTTAATATGAATGCTTTATCAAGTAGCCTACATTTTGCATAATATATTTAAATTTTTTTGATTTTTCTGAGAATAATTGTTACTTTTTGAAGAATATACATATTGCTGTTTTGAAGACCTTTAAAGAGTTTAACAATATATAAAGTTTTATTGTAGCTCAACAATATTTTAAATATCTTTAAAATTAAATGGAACAATCATGCATAAATAATTTGAAATCTATTTTAATTAGAGACAATTTTAAAAGGTGAAAAAACAATTATATTACTATTTTACTAATTGAGCAAGAAAAAATATCTTGCTCAATGCCAAATAATAGGCAACTACATACCAACAGACTGCAATGAAATTGAACTGCTTTCAATGTAGCTTAGATTGCTAAAGGTGTATAGAGATAGTACTTCAAAATGTAGTCCTACATCACCTATTTAATAATAGTTTAAGTCATGATATAGATTAACCATAGGTTTAGATGCCTTACATTGTAGAAAAGTCAAGACCTAGATGACCTGGTGGATATAAATGTAACATGAAACAGAAATATTGGCTCTTTTACATATTTTTTCAAGAAGGTAACTTAATGAGAAAATAGATATTTCAGAAAAATAATGCAGCTTTATTTTTATCTATCATTTTGTAATCTATCTACATACAGGTTTGTACCTACAGACATATACAAATATCTCATGATTAATAAATTTAAATATAATATATAAAATAGTCAATTTGTTACATCTAAATATGATTAGTAACTAAGAAGAATAGATAGCACAGATATTTAATTAAACATCCATGCTCCAGTTCGATGTTTTGACTAAGTCATTTAATAACCTGAGGCTAATGTATTGTTTTCTCGCCCAAATTTTTAATTTTATTTTATCTGTGATATTTAATTAACTAAAATGGGATTAGTTTTTAAGACTGTGTTATTTTATTTATCAAAAGAAAGAAAACAGGCTGCCAATTAACTTACAGCATGCCATTGATTTAAACACAATTTCATTTCTGATGATAAAATGTGATAAAAATGTGCCTCTGTGAATTGATGAAATACAATGTCTGTTGCATATTTGGTTCCCTGGAAAGACAACTCTGAGGAGATTAATTGCTATGTGCTCCTTGGAACAATGCCTATATGAGAGTGAAGGGAGCAGGAGGGGGATTGAGAAGAGGAAGACATTGAACTGTGTGTGATGCATTCACAGCAAAGGCCTCAGCTGGTCTGATTGGGAACTCTGGGGCTGGCAGAATCCTCAGAGTTTTCTTTAATTGGAAGAGGGCAAGACCTTGGGCAAAGCTTTAGCAGCTTCAGTTTCAGAGCTCAGTCTTAAGAGCAGTGGAGGTAGACATTTGGCAAATTCCGAAGACATTTTTGGTTCTCACAATTGAGGAGGAGTTGCTTCTGCCATGCGGTGGGAAAAGGCCAGGGGTGCTGCTAAACGCCCTATACTGCACAGGACAGCCCCCACCACAAAGAATTATTCAGTCCAAAACGTTAACAGTGCCTAGGGTGAGAAATTAGCTTGGGAAATGACAGGGCTGGGAGGAGTAGGGCAGACTTCTGCAGCACACCGCAGCATGCATTATACTGCCCAATTTTCCAGAGGCTTTGATTCCTAGACAATCAGATATAGGCAGTAAATTAGGAAAAATAGTTTCTAAATTTAAAAATACCACTAATATAGAGTGTAATTTGTATTGCAATAGAGGGCTAGTAGGGATAATGCAAAAAAAAAGATCACGTGCCTTTTACTAATGATTCATTGCTTCACTGTGAATTGGGGACAGGGTTTGCCACAATGAACGGAATCCAACAGAGTGATTCTGTTGTATTTACCCAGCAAGTAGGGTGCAGTATATTTTGCCCTGAACCATTGGATGATAATTTTTTACCATAATCAAGATTTTAAGAATGGAATTTCATTTCCCTGATTGAAATTTTATCTTGTATAACAACTAGCAGCCTCTTCCTTCCAAGTTTTGACTTTCATCAAACTTCATTTCCCAGTGTAATATGCTTGCACCCCTCATTGCCTTGTGCATATGAGTTTCAGATTGTCATAAATCAGCTGGTGAGCTATGCATTGTGTGGCCTTCCAGGCAAGGAGTTAGTTTGATATGATAATCATTGATATGATATGATATGATATGATATGATATGATATGATATGCATGGACACTCCTGTAGAGTGTAAGATCATGGTTTTATAAAAAAATATGTGAGATGTACACATTAAAAGTGTTTATACTGGTGACAAAGATAGAGGTTTTACATAAATTACATAATAATTAAGATAAAACAATGATTAGTTATATTACAAAGGACAAGTCCTTGACCTCATTCTGAAACTGCACCTAGACCAGTAACCCATGGGTTTAATTATAAAGAAAAGAAAAACAAAACAATAAGGAACTTTAAACACTATTACAGTACTGTCTGGATATCCAACTGGACTGGAGCAGGGATTCTCAGTGAAAAAACTCCTGCATGAGCTTCCACAGCTGTGCAGCAGGGGGCAGCACAGAGGCCAAGAGCAGAATCCCTTGTAAAACTGGGGAGAGGAACTAGTCTCTGAGGGTGAAGCACTCTTAATTTGATCAGCAGCCCCAACTGGGATCAAGGGCTCAGCCCAGGGTTCCAGCAGGATGACTTACTAAGGGTGCTGTCTAGGGCAGACATGCCTCTTCAGCTCTCTATAAGGATTGATCACCTTAAGCTTTGGCTAGGTTTCAAGAAACAGTTTCAGTTTTCAAAGGGCTCAGCTCCGAAGGCCAACTCCCCTTCTAGGCCATAGTACAGTGGAACAGCCTCACACAGTGCTTTCTTTTTGTATAATAAACTTAGATTATCAAAACAGAGGCTGCCCTTGCATAGATTATTAGTGACCATGAAAACTGCTCATCCTCAAAATAATGCAAACTTGTTACTTACCGAAGAAATTTTAGACTGCTGGGAATTGCACATATATTGGTTACAAAAGTCATTTTATAGTGTCTGCCAAGGTTTTTCATTTCTGAAGTCTTTTGTATCTTTGAGGTTTTGTGGTTTTATTTCATTTTTCTAATTGCAATACTTCTGTTCACACACTGAGTTTAGTTGATGAACTTAAATTTCAGAATTTTCTACCATATCAGGCAAATATGGAGAGTTGATAACCAGATGTCTACAATCATCTCATACATTCTCATTATTGGGGTTGGAAACCCAGTGAAACCATGTCAATTTTCCAAACTGAAAAAAAAAACAAAACAAAACACTAGGACTAGAGAGAAGTAAGCAATTAATGGAGATCTAAGATCTGTACGATATTGAAAATTTTAATCTGAAACTTAATGTTTATACCCTATTTATTAAAACACCATTTTACTTATTTCAATTTCTCTTCAGAATTGAAAACCAATCATTTATGTTATTTAATTCTATTGATATTTTTATAAAGAGGCATACTACAAGACACTTTCTGTCTCAGCAAAGTAAGGTGCAGCGAGTGACATATGTAATGGCATGTTAGTACTCGATTTTTTTCTGTGAAAATTTTCTTGAAAACCTTCCTTTTGATTGCAATAGTCTCTAAACAGGAAATTGTGACAAGATGCCTTTTTTTTTTTTTAAGAAAGAAAAATTACCTTTTGGTATGAAGAGCTTATTCCTCTTTGGCTAGTTTTCAAAGTTTCCGTGGGACCCGCAATTCTCTGAGCTGCTACATAGATTGTAGCGTTAGATGGTTAGTGGATGAGCTGTGGTTCACAAAGGGAAAGTGAATTAGAGAAGTTTATTATTCACATGTCCTGGAAGAAGTACATGGTATGCCTGGAGGGACCACAAGGGGAGGTCAAGGCAGGTGTAGGCAGAGAGCCAGGCAGAACTGGAGCCTTCATTAGGGTTTGAGGGTAGAGTGCTTTTGGGGATCCAGGACTAATGCCGGATCGGTCAATTCAACCCCCCCCCAAAAAAAGCGGTAAACTCTGGGGGATTGTCTTAAGGGCACATTATAGGGAAGGCACATTATAGGAGAGACTGTTATCAGCAGGGCTGCTTCGAGAAGTAATATCAGGAACTTAAACTTACTTGTGACTCTGTAGTTTGTTATCTAGGGCATGTACTTGTGGGAGGACTACTTTCAGTTCAAGGCCCCTGCAGGACACTTAGACACACAAAATGGATCCTAGGCAGCAATATTATGGAGTAGTTTAGCTAAACTCTCAACACTCAATTTATACCCTGAGAAATGAGTCACAAAACAACAGCCTCAAACCTTCTTAAATTAATGGGCTCGTTACTTCCTCATGATCTTCACATGAATGAGAATATCAATATTAAACAAGACAGTCCCGAGAAGAGTGGTAAACGACATTAATGCTTTTTTTTTTTTGCTAAAGAGCAAGGATTATAAAAATATTTTTATGTATATACATATAGTTATAGCTAGCAATAGTTGCTAAATGAGATAAATCTGAATTATTTATCAATTAAATTATTTACATGAATGATGAGAATATTTTTGGAATTTAAATACTGGTTCATTTCAGAAATTGATAGGACATATTTATTTTGATTGACATATAAAGGGAAATGATTCAAAACTTAAATATTTACTAAATTATGGAAAAATAATGCAGCACTGAGGTATTTATTATAATGTTGGTGAACAACATTTACAATTTGCATAATTTACAGAGTTCTCTACAAGATGCCTAAGGAGTTTGAAAATAAGTAGAAAATCAGTATAAATCATTGTTTCAAAAAGACAGGAGAGGAAAGAATTGCATTATATAAATACATGTAATAAATATAGAATTGAAAACCAAGTTTATTGCTCACAAATGTCATGACAGTTGATGCAGTGTTAGAGGTCAGGACATTCAATTCTGATAGGCTGCGTAGGGAAGCACTATTTTAAAACTAAGAGAAATATGAGCTGGTGGAATTCTGGAAAAGTATTCCAGGAATGTGGGGAGAAACGCAGATGAAGAACACTTAGAAGGGAAAGGCAGGTTTGGGGCCCTGGGCACACTGTGGAGGCCAGATGGTGGTGGGAGTTGGCCGATAGCTGTACATGAAGAAGGTTAGTTAAGTGAATGGAACTGAAGAATTATCCTTTAACTAGAGAAAAGAATCAGAGAAAAATTGTAGCAAATTATATCCTGAGGTATAAGAACCTGTTTGCAATATGGTACAGTAGCATTTTTCTACCCAGAAGCATAATGAGAAATGTGACCTTTACAATTGTCTTCTCATCAAAGTAGTACCCCTTACAATACTTGCAGCTTCCTGAAGAAATGTCACTGGAGATCACTTGGCATTGAGGGTGGCTTTGGTCACTGGTTGTCTCCATGAAACTTTCTCATTTGGGATATCTAAATCTCTTCTTCTACTTTCAAATTTCTCCTTAATTGCATGACTACCCTTAAGCTCTGGATTAGATGTTCTGCTTTGATTTGAGAGGGCTTTGGGATCCGTAATGGAACTGAGAATGACAGTTTATGCTATTAACATCACACCTGAGGGATAAGATACTAATAACTATTTTTAGAATAAATCGGGGCTGATCTGAAAGTGGGTAGGACTTTAGGGGCACTACTGGCATTGTTTACATGATTACTATTCATTGTGCATGGACACCTGGATGGGGAGGAAGGGAAGGATGTGGCTTAGAATATACTCTGGAAAACTGGCAACATGTGTGCCCTTTTGAATTCTGAGGCAGTCGAGATGGTATAATCCATCTCAGAATAACAAGAGAACAATCTTTCTGGGGGTAGGAAGATAGGGCAGAGAATGAAGAACTAAGAATAACTTGGTAGTGGATTTGATGATGATATTTATAGGAAAACCATCTGTTATTAGCTCATCATTTCCACTGTATGGAAAGTAACCGCACCTGCTGTTGTAAAGGCTCAAAGAAACAAAAGAGCTCACTGGGAGCTGTCACATAGGCTTTCTGTCTGCACCCAAATTAATTCTCTACATTTTGCTGTTCTCTGCCCAGAATATTGTTAGAAGGAGCAATCCAGGTCTCATGGCATATTCCCTTATTGTCATGGATAGAAATAGTCTAAGCTAAGTCTCTCTGCCCTGTTGAAATATTGTCATGGTTTAATTATTAAACCATGAGTTTAATAATATGTTAACATATTATTAAACTATGACAATAAACTATAACTAGAACATATTTAATAATATGTTCTAGTAGTCCACAAACTGTTCATAAGATTGATACAGAAGAGTACTGCAATTTCAAAATTGATGAGGAGATTCTTATTTTCTTCTCCAGAGTACTGTTCTGAGATAAATGTTTTTTTTGTTTTTGTTTTTTTGTTTTTTTTATAGATCTGAGAAGAAACATGCTTTAGATCACAACTCTGGGTCTTACTGGACCATCAGCACTGTACTGGAAGTAAAGCAGGGTTTTCATGGGTGTTCCTATGACATCTACTCAGCTAAAAGTAAAAAGAAATAATGCTTGGGAAGCATCTACTTTACATTAACAAGAGGTCAGCAGAGAAATGTGTGTGGCAATTTCTCTGTTTAATTAGATGTTTGGCATAAAGTTAATTGAAGTGCTTTGTACTCTAATTTGTCTTCTTTACTAGAGCACCAGAAGAACTATTTTAGTGACATACTAGCTTTTAAGGCATTTCTGGGGCCAGACATGGATACCATGATAGCAAAGACTGAGTTATATTCACTGAGAGAGAACTGGGAGTAAAAAGAGGAAAAGGAGCAAAGTGACAAGTACAAAAGAGGGACAAGTTAAGGTCATCCAGAACTGCTCCCCCCCGCCCCGACTACCTGAGACACACAATGAACTGTGTTTGCTTTCTGCCTTTTTTCTGTACCACCACAGTTGTGGAGCATGACTGGATTGCAGTCCTCATCTCTGCCTCTCCTCCAGATGTAAATTCCTAGGTGGCAAAGATGATGCCTTTCATATCCCTTCTCCAACACAGACCAAAACGTGGGGCAAGATCATGCAGCTTTATTTCCATTGAATGAATATGTGCAAAAAATAACATTATGGCTCAAATGATTTAAAAAAAGAAAGGAGGAACTGGACTGGGAGATTAGTTTATTCACTAAAATGCAATAAATAGCTTTCTGCAAACAGTTGACTAATGTTTGACAGTTACGTGAGTGTGTATGTAAAAATCTATTAAGTGATTTTTTTATAGAGTTAAGCCAGCTGGGTCATTAGAGGATTTCTTTAGGTGAGATTGATAGGAGCGTCTTGATTCAAACAGAAATATTTTTTCTTGTTGGAAAATGGCCTAAAACAATTTTCATGGATTTTCAAAGGTCAGTATTGACCCTCAAGCTTTTTCCTTAGGCGCGACAGTGAAATGAGTCATAGTTGCTTATTTTTTCCTTAACATTACAGGCAATGCCTTTTCCCAGTTTCATATTTCAGAAAACAACTGGACTCATACTGTTGGCATGCACCTTCAACACTGCATCTTGTACCATTTTTGAGAATATTTTGGAGTTAGCTAACAAAATTTTTTATTCTTAGGGTTTCCTTCTAAAGGAAACAGCACTTTTTAATGCTATGGATAATATTGTCAGTGAAAATTTCACCTTAGAGATATATGAATTCAGCTAACATTTAATACTTCTTTTAGTTGGTCCTAAAGTCATGAATACCCCGATGTCTATAATATCCTTTTATTTGTGGCATTCCTTTAAAAACAAACTAACAAACAAACTTTTTTTTTCTCTTATGAACAACACAGAGAGAAGCATGAGTAAATGGCTCAATGCTTCATCATAGAATGGGCTCTCTTGGGGACTCACATCTCAGTTCATGAGAGGCCACATGACCAGCACCACAGAAGCTCCCTTCATGCCACCTACAAATAATCATGCTCCTGTTCTCATCAAGATAACTGATATTCTAAGTCCTCACACAATAGAGTAATTTTGTTACCTTTTGTACTTTAAACAATGCAATCATACAGAATATACTCTTGAGTCTGACTGAGTTTGCTTGCATTTTATTTGAGCAATTCTTCCAAATCGTAGCAGTCAACTATAATTTTTTCAAATTTATTGCTGCATAATATTTTATCTTATGAACATATAACAATTTATTCATTCTTTTAATGATGTACATTTGCATTGTTCTCAGGTTTTAGCTATTATGAATAATTCTATTTGAACCTTCTTGGGATATGCTCCTTGGTGCACATTTGAATCATTATTTTGGACTCTATACATAGGAGAGAAGTTGTTGGCTCATGGGGTGATTTCTAACATTAGCGGATAATAGCAAATGGTTTTCAAAGTCATTGTAATAATTTACATATCCCCCAACAGTATATAAACACTTATGTGACTCCACAGCCTTACGAATAATTAGTATTGTTTTTCTTCTTTTTTTTTGGTATTCTTTTTTTGGTTATTGTTTGTTTGGGAGATATAGCCCTTTCTATGACTGAATGGTATCTCCTTGTGGCTACATTAGCATTTTCCTGGTGGTTAATGAATTTAAACATTATTTTGTGAGTTTAATGACCATTTATGAGGGAATGGATGCAAGATATAGGGCAGGAAAAGGGGAAGAGGGAGAAAGTGCATGAAGAGGTCCAGCTTCCACTGATCAACGTGGTCAGTCTGTCTGCAACAGTCTTACCAGGAAGGATCTAGGCAGCAGATCACCAAACCTTTGTCACCTCATTCCTATCCTTTCCAAAATTTATAATAGGTTGCAGCTACTCCTAAACTCAAAGCATTTTTGATCCATCCAATGAGTCTCAAGAATTTAGTTGTCAGAAATGACAACAATAACTGTTTTGATGTGTAAACACAACTTTTGGTTACTGATTTATATGAGGAAACCTGTATTTTATAGAGCAGATCATGTCAGTCTTGCATCGGGATTGCCCATGTTATGCCCCCAGGCTGTTAATCGGACAGGTATTTATTCTGTCATAGAAGGAGCTGGGTCACTTCTGTAGTTCATCGGCATCATGTTGAAATGTTATGGATTATTCATGACATATTAGAACATATTAGAATACATTTTCTAAATGAATGCTTGCACTTCTCCCTTTTTCTTTACTCTGAAAAATCCAGGACCAACGATGCAGTAGTTTGGTTTTAGAGGGTGTCCACCACACTTCTTCTTTTAATACATGTTTATTTCACATATGTTACAAAGTAATTAATTAGGTTTCAACTCTTTGTTCAAAACTTCATTTTTCTAGGATAATGACTTAGTAAAGTTGATTGGAGTTAGGCCTCAACCTGCATTACCTCAATAGTATATTAAGGTCTGACCATGGCTGTGTGATGGGCACATCATTCAGATTCTGTGGGCTTTTTCTTTTTCATATAAGAAATGTGGGATTTAGATCTAAGGACCTTTCAAGTTCTAAGATTGCCAGACCCTGTGAGGACATTAGTATAAATGTACATTTTCTAGAAATGTGAGTGATGGAAGAAGAAGTGACAACAGGGAGAAATTACAGGAAACACTAGAAATGCTTAACATCTGTCATGACAAATTTGAAAAGAGAGAGAGAAGGAAAGGAAAGAAGGAAGGAAGAAAAAAAAGAAAGAAAGGAAGAAAGGAAAGAGAGGAAGAAGAGAAAGTAAGCAGATCAAAACAGTGGCTGAGTCCCTAAATTTAATTCTTAAACAAAGTAATTGATGAATATGACATGAGTCATAAAATGAAACCACTGGTCATCATTCACACCCATAATAAATTTAAAAGCTATTTCTCACTGTAGTCCACCCTAACTCCTTAATAAAGAGAATGTCCAACCATCCTTCTGTATTGAACATACTTTTAAGTGTAATATGATCATTTGAGACTAGAAAAGAGAATCTTTTTAGATTTGTGGTCAAAATCTGTTTTAGAGATCTGCCTTATCACCATTCCTGGGAAAATTAAAATGTCACCAAGAATGATATATTATGAACTTATTTATGTATTAGAAGTGTATTTGTATCAATGATAAATTCTGATTTTCACTTGTGAAATAATGAACAATGATGATAGAAAAACAGGCAGTGGAGGAATCTTTACTTGATTTAAAACTTGGTCTAATTTTGTTAGAAAAAGGAAAACACAAAAACAGAATAGATTTTATTATAATTCACAATAATTTATTGTTAATAATAAATTATTAAATTTATTACAGTAAACAATAATATATGAAGTTACCTCTTAATTTAACAGAACTGAGCTTTCCAAAGTAGAAAACAGCTTATATCTTTCAAATGACTCTCTAGATTATAATATTAATTTTTATTATATACACTCAGCTGAAGGTCTTTAATATTTTTAAATTGCCAATTAAACATATTCCCCAAATCAAATAAACATAAATAACCCTATAACTTAAATTAATTGGTAATTTACAATTTCTGCTTTTATTTTATCTAGTTCTTTGGACTTGATTGAGATTTAAAAAGTGGGATTTACTTTAGATGCTAATGTTATCATTTTAATCTCATAGATTTTTAAACCAATTTATTTTCATGTAAAGCTAATTTAAATTTGATTAAAACCAGACTATGCTCTATTCTGTTATTACAGATTCTACTCACTGGTACATATCTTTTAGCATAGATTTTTTTCTATTTTTATGCTTTAAATTTATAATTTATTCCTATACTTTATAACATTTTTCACATTTGCAAATAACCTGTAGGAGCATAAAATAGCAATAGCTCTTTACCTTTTTTTTAACTCCTAATATTTTACTACTACTAAAACTGGAATTCTATTGCTTAAGAGTATCATTAACTATCTGTGTATGTTTTTTCTTCTATAATGTGAATTCCATAGTCAGAAGTGTTGTTTCCAGCACCGAGGGTAATATTTGTCAACTGGTAAATTCACAGTAGTAGATTTTAAAGGAGTTGATCTTTTTCTTGTAAAGTCCATAAAGACTACATTTCTTCCCTTCCCCTCTTTTCTCCTCCTCCCCTCCTTCCTTCTTTCTTTCTCATACTCTTTGAGAAATCATTCTGTTGCCCCTCTGTCCAGAGCCCTTCCAGGTGAAAGTCATAATAAGGCAAGCGAGATATATCCCACTTGATGTTATCTCACAGTACAGTGGGGAGGCTCGAGGTCACTGCATCTCTTCTAGACTTTACATAGCTAAGGTTTTTTGTCTCCCTTTCTACCACCAGCCCCAAGGATTTGGGATTGGACTGATGGGTGCTATTCATAAGATGCTCCCTAGTTGGAGTTTTGCTCCACAGATTTTCTTCTAAGTAAAGGGTTCTTCCACTAAAGGGTTCTGCTAATTCCCCATTAGCAGAAAAATAATAGATTTTTTTCTGTTAAGCATAATTTAATTAAGCCTTTGGCACCTCTTTTTAACACAGTATCTTTTTAAGCAAAATGTGTGACAAAATTATATGTAGTCTGTTACTCCAAGTGAATTTATACTCATATTTCATGGTATTATTCAAAGAATCTTATTGTGGGTGGGTTGACTAGGTCTATGAATTATTATTTCTATTTTAAATCTCTTAGAGTTCCTATTCCAATGATTTGCACATAACAGAAGTTAAGGTAATTAGAAAATTAATATGGAAATAAAATAGCCTATTACAATACAATGCAATAGTGGAATAAACATATCTCATTTACCAGGTGTGCAGGAAAGGTACATTCAGGGTCTAGTACTGTGTTTAGGTCATCTGAACATCCAGAGATTATTGTGCTTGTTGTAAAGTCTGTGCTTTCATTAACATACAGAAAGTGGAGAGGAGCTAGAATAATCAGAAGGAACCCATGTCCTATGAAGCAAAGGGTTTTCTGGATTGTTAAATGGGATTGATGCTAGAGGATATCTGAGATGACTCCTCTACTAACTCTGTCTGGAAAATTTGAATTTACACTATTGCCACTAAAAATATGTGACAGATACTTGAAAGCTGACAAAGATTGCCTGGAAGAATGAATAGAAATGAAAAGGCAAAACTTGAAACTGACTAGAAGCCAAACAGCAATAAATAGAAGCCTAAATTCTTTTCTGTCCATTTTTGGCCATCTACTTCTTTTTGAATATGTAGCATCTTTTTTCTGCTGCCGTTCAATCACTTCAGTTTTTATGTCTCCACCATGCCCATTCTGAGGAATCTCCCGTGAGTTGATGCCTGGACTAAGAGATGGGAGTGTGGTTCCATCTGCAGCATAGTATTAGGACAGATCATTTTCCTGGGGAGGCAGGGTGGATCAGAGGTGAGCCTCAGTCATATGAAATTACTAATCCATTGTGGGTTTCTACCCATTATTTTGAATCAAAACAATTTACTCTTTTTCTTAAAGTTAAAATCTATTGTGGTTCATCCATGTCCCACAAATATTTTTAATAGTCTCACAATCATAATCGAAAAGTTACACTTAAATTTAGTTGGAAAATATGGAATATAATAGTTTTAAAATTTATATTATCCCTTACAAATAGTATACTGTTCATGCAAACTTAACCACATGAAAGGAATTGTTACTTGCATATACATTAGTCCTCCTTATTCAAAGTTTCACTTTCCATAAATTAGTTACCTGAGGTCAACCATGGTCTGAAAATATTAAATGGAGAATTCCAGAAATATATGAATCATATTTTTAAATTGTGTGCCATTCTGAATAGCTTGATGAAATCTCATGCTACCCCACTGTGTCCTGCCTAGGATGTGAATCATCTTTTTGTCTACTGTATCTATGCTGTATATGCAACCCACTCATTGGTCACTTAGTAGCTGTCTCATATATATTGACTGCTGTGGTTTTATGGTGCTTATGTTCAAGTAACCCTTGTTTTACTTAATATTGGCCCCAAAACACAAGTGTAGTAATGCTGGCAATTTGGATATGCCAAAGATAAACCATAAAATGCACCTTATAGGTGAAAAGGTGAGTAAAATACAATAAGATATTTTGAAAGAGAGACTACATTCTCATAACTTATATTATAGTATATCCCTATAATTGTTCTATTTTATTTATTGTTAATCTCTTATTGTGTTTAAATAAATTAAACTTTAACATTATTGTATTTGTATAAGGAAAAACATAGTGTAATCGTGTTCTGCATAGTGACATTTTGGTCAATGAAGGACCACAGATATGGCAGTGATTCCATAAGATAATAATGGAGCTGAAACATTCTTATCATCTAGTGAAGTTGTAGCCATCATAATGTCAGAGCACAATGCATTACTTATACGTTTGTGATAATGCTGGTGTCAACAAACCTACTACACTTCCAGTCATATAAAAAAAGCATAGCACATACAATTATGTACAGAACATAATACTTGGTAATGATCATGAAAGACTATGTTACTGGTTTATATATTTACTATACCATACTTCTATCATTATTTTAGAGTGCAACAATGCCATGTTACACTGGCAGTAGCCTCATACATCTCCTGTTTGCCATGTCTCTTGATTTAATCTCATGTTATTTTGTTCATTATGGTCCCTAAGTATACAAAATACATCGCTAATATTGCCAGTAAGAGGCCATGTCAAGTGACTGACCAGGAAATGAATTAAAAATGATTAAGGACTATGAAGATGAAAAATCAGTGATAGTTATTGATCACCAATAAGGTATGTCCCATTCTACCATAGCTACAATCTTTAAGAGCAAGAACAAAGTGACAGAGATGTTAAATAAAGAATCTCCTTCACTGAAGTCAATAGACTAACGAAAGTTCATAAAAGGCCTATATCAGACATGGAGAAACTTCTAATGACCTGGATTAAAGACCAGACACAGAAGAGTATGCTTAGCACGACAGCAATCACAGCCAAAGCAAAAAGTTTGTTTGCAATGTTGAAAGGAAAGGCTGAACCCAAGTATGATGCTAAATTTACTGCTGGCTCTAGGTGGTTTAAACAATTCAAGAATCATAATTCATAACATAATGTGAAAGTGAGTAGTGAGTTTGCCAGTGCTGATGCGAAAGCAGCTGAAGAATTTTTTGAAACTTAGCTAAGTTGATTGTAGAGGAAAATTACTTGCCAGAGAAAATATTCAATATGATTAAAACTTCCTATTCTGGAAATGGATTTCTGAAAGGACTTTTATCCATAAGGAGGCCAAATCAATGCCAGGTTTCAAGGCTTTTAAGGACAGGATAAGTCTTTTTTGGGGACAATGTCACAGGCTACAAATTAAAATCCTTTGTGGTCTGGCACAGTGAGAACCATAGGGCCTTCAAGCATATCAGTAAGCACACGCTGCCAATTTACATATTACAGGAGCAACAAGAAGTCTTGGATGACCCAGCTCTTCTTTCATGATGCTCTTCAGAATCGTCATGTCAGTGAAATAAAGAAGTACTGTTTGGAGAATAACATATTTTTCAAGATTTTACTTATTATTGATAGGGCTCTTGAACATCCTCCTTTTATTGGTCATCTTCATCCTGATATGAAAATGGTGTTTCTCCCTCCAAACATCACCTCTTTTATTCAGCCAATGGATCATTGAGATATAGCAGCTTTTAAGACCTATTACCTTGGTGAATGGTACCTTTGCCCAGGATATTGCTGCAACTAAGAAAGACACTGAGGAGACACTATGGACATATTTCTGAAAAGGCTGACACATTCTCAAGAAGATTCTCAGGCAGATTTTTCAGGAAGTGTTTCAGAAGAAAACATTGTTATCATAAGAGATCACAGTTTCATGTGTGCTATTGTCCCTAAAGACCTTCTAGTGGAAGAAGATATGGAGGTGATAGACAGTGATATTGATGATCCTGACTCTGTGTAGGCCTAGGCTAATATGTGTTTGTGTGTCTTAGTTTTCAACAAAAAAGTTTAAAATGTTAAAAAACACTTTAAAGTCAGAAAAAAACCTTATAGAAGAAGGAAATAAAGAAAATTGTTTTTGTACAGTTGTACAATGTGTTTATATTTTGAGGTAAATGTTATTATAAAAGAGTAAAAAGTTAAAAAAATTAAAAAGTAAAAAAAGTTACAGTACGCTAAAGTTCATTTATTTTGAAGAAAAAAATTTTCTAAGTTTAGTGTAGCCTAAGTGTAAAGTGTTTATAAAATTTACAATAGTGCACAGTGTCCCAGTCCTTCACATTCACTAACCACTCACTCACTGACTCACGCTGAGTAACTCCCAGTCCTGCAAGCTCCATTCATGGTAAATGTCTTATAGGGGTGTACCATTTTTAAATCTTTTATATAACATTTTTACTGTAGATTTTCTATGTTTAGACATGTTTAGATACACAAATATCAATGTGTTACAATTGCCTGCAGTATTCAGCACAGTAACATGCTGTACATGTTTGTAGTCTAGAAGTAATAGACTAATCCATAGCCTAGGTGTGTAATACTCAGTACCATCTAGGTTTGTGTAAGTGCACTCTATGATGATTGCAAAACAACAAAATTGCCTAATTATGCATTTCTCTGCACATATTTTCATCAAGTGATGCATATGCAAGATTCAATACTATCCAGGTTTCAAGCATTCGCTGGTGGTCTTGGAAACTATTCCTCGCAAGGAAGGGGGAACTTCTATAATTGTATTTAGTTTCCTTCTTTTAGCAGTTTCTATCTACTTCATAATTTTTTTTGATTGTATATCATAAAAATTATGAGGTACTTTCCATATCAAATGCTTCTAAATTTTGAACACAGGATGGCAATACTTTGTTTTATTTTTCTAGAATTTGCAGGAGATAGAATTTGAATGTTTCCAGTGGATCACCATCTCTAAGCATGTATAAAATATAAGTTGAGAGTTCAGTTGCCTTGTATAAAATCCTAACTTTTCTAGTTACTAGTTGCATGAACTTGGCCAAATTTTTTAACCTCTCAGTGCTTTAGAATTTTTTTTTAGTATAATAGAAATAATATAACATACACTTCATAGAATCATGAAAATTAAATGACAATATATGTAAAGACTTTTGCGTATTTACTGTAGCTAGTTTTTAGTAAATACTGTCATTTTTTCATTATTAATATTTGCCACCCTTCAATAGCTAGACCATTCTCTTGAATGAACTTGAGTCTTTCCAATTGTAGATAAATATAAATATAAACATATCCTCTTCAACAACTGAGTTAAATGTATTTCTAGAAAGGCAGAGACAAGTTCAGAAGCGCTAAGGCAAGACAAGCGAATAAATGCCTTTTATACATTTTATGGCTGGATGAGCAGGGAATGGCCAAGAGCAGATCTCTATGTATTTGTAACTTCCAGCTTCTTTTTAAAATCTGAGAAATTCTCTTCATTTGCTGCATCAAGTACTTCATCTCTTTTAATATGTTATTCAGCTTGGATTAAGATTCAGATTTTTTATAATATTTTTGGAGGTTAAAAATCCAAAGAAAAAATTTCTACCCATACATTACTTCATTCACATTGTTCTAGGCTCCTAACCCATCTAATAAGGCAAGAAAATAGAAATTTCAAAAATAATAAAAATGAAAAATAAGATCTAAAATAGTTATTTACAGGTGACATAGTTTACTTATAAAAATTCTTAGAAATTTACAAAAAATCTAGAGCTAAGAAATTAATTTAGCAAAATTTCAGATAATGTCAATATACAAAATACAACTATTTCTGAATACTAAGAATAAATAATTAAAATAGAAAAATAAAAAAAATTCTTATTATGTTACAAAATAAATAAAATAAAAATACCCTAGGGAGAAAAACTCAAAGAATGAGTAAAACATAGACAATTAAAACAAGAATATAATGCAAAGAAACATTAAAGAAAACATAAGTAGTTGACGGCAGCATGAGAGGACCTCTAAATCTCTCCCCTTGAAGTTATGATAAGTTGGCTAGCTATATTTCAACAAAGGATTCCCTGCTCAGCATACAAACATGTCTGAGACATTGCACAGAGACATCTGAAGGTCACATGCTGTGGCCCCAGAGGAAGCAATAGCAGTGAGAGGCTGGGATTCAGCACCCACTGGGAAGAGCAGACCGGAGGGGAAGAGACAGTGATTGGACCTGGGTGGCTGGCACACATTGAGACTCAGGATAAGGGACAAAAAAATTGGTGCAAAAAAAATTCAGCATTCCAAAGCCAGTCAGCATCTAACAAAAGATTCCACAGATGGAGAATCTACCCTCCCATTCCCTACCAGTTAGGAAAATCCTCACTTGGTCGATTGTGAAAGGGCTGAAAAAACCTCTCCAGCCTGAGTGATCTGCACTCATTGCAGGCTAAACCCATGAGGAAGAGCAAAACTGCAGACCAAGAATTCACTTCTCCCTATCCATCCATTCCCTCCATCCATTGAGTGCAACCTGCTAAAAGCAGCTGGGTCTGCTCAGAGCAGCTCTGCAGCAGCTTCCGGCTACAGGAAGGCAGTGCCAGGAACACAGAGGAGATCCACGGACTTCCTCTTTCAATTCTCATGTGGTGCTCTGAGACTGAGACTGAGGTGACTGGGTTGTAAAGGGATCTCCCATCTCCTGGGGGAACAAAGAGTGTTTTCCATGGACAAGGCAACACTGCCCCACAGAGATCTTGGTAGCCCCAGTAATGCAGGTAAGAGAAAATAAAAACTTGTGCTTCATTGCCAGCTACTGGAAAACAAAGACCTCAACTTATCAACATGTTAAACAGTGAAGAGTAAAATTCTTTAAAAAGCAGCTTTCATTCATGCAAATGCCCAGGCAGAGAAATAATTAATCAAGTACAATGAGTAACCAAAATAACAAGGGATTTCAGAAAGATAATTTAAAAATCTCCAGAAAATAAAAGTAAGGACATGGAAATATGTGATTTAAATGACAGAGGATTCACAATTGTATTTCTGAAAAACTCAATAAGATACAAGAAAACTCGGAAAGGCAATTCAACAAACTTACAAATAAAATCAATGAACAAAATGAGTACTTCATAAAAGAGATTGAAACTGTAAAAAGAACCAAACAGAAATTCTGGAGCTAAATAACTCAATAAATGAGATGAAGAATGAACTAACAAATTTAAGAAAGAGAGCTGACCAGATAGAGGAAAGAATTAGTGACATAGAATTTAAAAATCTAGAAATGACTCAGGTGAAAAAAGAGAATCAAGAGTAAAAAAAATGAAAGAACTCTACCAGAATAATGACTCCATTAGAAGGATCAATATAAGAATAACGAGTATACCAGAAGGTGAAGAGGAAAAGGGGACAGAGAGCCTATTAAAATAAATAATTAATGAAAATTTCCCAAACCTATGCAAAGAACTGAATCCTCAAATCCAAGAAACTTTCAGAACACCTAATGATCTCATTCTGGAAAGGCCTTCTCCAAAGCACATTATATTAAAACTGTCAAAAATTAACAATAAAGAAAGAATTCTTAAGGCAGTCAGGGAAAAGAAGACAGTAACTTATAAAGGAAATGCCATTAGATTATCATTGGATTTTTAAGCAGAAAGAAATCCTCCTACAAGCTAGGAGAGAGTAAAATCAAATATTCAAATTATAAAAAGAGAAATCGCCAACTAAGAATAATATATCTAGCAAAGTTATCCATTAGGAATAAAAGAAGGATAAAGACTTTTCCTGACTAACAAGCTGAGAAAATTTATCACCACAGGAGCTGCATTACAGGAAATATTGAAGAAATTCTTCTACCTAAAACAAAAAGACAAAAAGATACAAAACTAAGAGCAAGATGACTAACGGACTGTGGGGTTAATCTAGAACACAGCCCCTCCTTGTACTTAGAAGTCAGATGATTGCTTGGTCAGCAGCCTTGAGGAAGGCAGTAAATGAAGCGCTCTCAACATGCATGGAGATCCAAGGACGTTTTTGGTTGCTCCCATGGATGTTATATGGTTCTGTAGCCAGCTCCCATAACCTAGCAGCACATCTTGCCCTAATCCATCCAAAAGGCAGCTGCTTTGCTGTTCCCATGGATGTCATCTGTTCCTGTGGCCAGCTCTTGTAACCAAGCAGCACAGGCGCTGCTCTCTCAATGAGATGACCACTCTCGCTGCCTATGTATGAAAAAACATTGCTTGCTCTTGGTGAGCAGCAGTGTTTGCATATCTGACCAACTGCCATCTGAGCTCCCCTGCCTTGTGAGTAATAAACAGCATGTTCTACACCTTTGATATTCCTGGTAATTTTTTCCGAATATCCCAGGTGCAAGTTCCTGTCCTGAAGCTCCTGAGTTACACAGACAGACAAAAGGAGGAAATTGCAACAGTTCAGAATACGATATGAAACACTTAAATATAACATAAAAGTTAAAGGGGGTACAAATATTTTCTGAAAAAAGAAGACAATAGCTACTGCAATTTGGAAATGAACTCACAGCATAAAAAGGAATAATTTGTGATAACAAAAACATAAAAGGGGAGAGAGTGAAGGACTAAACTTGCACAGGAAAACGGAGATAAAATGTAATGAGTAGAAAAAGAACTACTACGTATAGGCAACTTTCATTTGCATAAACCTAATGATAACCACGAAACAAAAATTTGATAACTGAGACATATAAAATAAAAAAGAAGAAATAGAGGAAAGAATCACAAAACACCACAAACTAAAATAACAGACAGAAACAGAAGGGAAAAGAAACAATAAAGACACTGAGCTACCAGAAAACAAAAGATAAAATGACTATAGGAAATCCTCATATATTGATAATTATCCTAAATATAAATAGACTGAACTCACAATTTCAAAAAAACAAAAAACAAAACAACAACAAACAAACAAACAAACAAAAACACAGAGTAGCAGTTTGAATCAAAAAACAAAACCCAGCTATATGTGTCCTTTAGGAGACATATCTCAGCTGCAAAGACAAACATAGACTCAAATTGAAGGTGGAAAATAAACTTCGAGCAAATAAAATCCAGAAAAAAAGTGGATATAGTTGTACTTATATCTGACAAGAAAGATTTCAAGATAAAAAAGGTAACAAGAAACAAAGACAGATATTTTATAATGATAAAGGGGACAATGCATCAAGAATATAAAACACTTGTCAATATATATGCTGCCAACTGGGGGCGCCAAAATATATAAAGCAACTAAGAACAAAACTAGAGGAAGAAACCAACAGAAACATAATTATAGTAGCGGATCTAAAAATCCCATTGACAGCTATAGATTGCTCATCCAAACAGAGAATCAATAAGGAAATATAGGTCTTAAAAGATCCATTGGACCAAATAGACATAATTGATATTTACAAAGCTTTTCATCCCAGAATACCAGAATATACATTCTTCTCTAGTGCACATGGAACATTCTAAAGGATAGACCATATGTTGAGACACAAAACTAGCCTCAACAAATTTAAGAAGATTGAAATTATACCAAGCATATTCTCCAATCATATGTTTTGAAATTGGAAATAACTGAAAAAAAAAGCAGGAAAATCTATGAAAATGTGGAAATTAAACAACATGTTACTAAACAATGACTGAGTCAAAGAAGAAATTTAAAAAATCAAAAGATACATATAGACATCTGAGAAATATAATACAATATATCAAAAATTTTGGGATACAGCAAAAGTGGTAATAAGAGGGAAGTTTACATCATTACAGACCTACATTGAGAAAAAAGAAAAATATCAAATAAATAAATAACCTTATGTTTCACCATAAGGAACTAGAAAAAGAATGAACAAAGCCTAAAGTCAGTAGAATAAAGAAAATAATAAAAGTTAGAGCAGAACTGAGTGAAATAGAGAATAAAAAGAGTAAAAATTAAGCAACAAAGAGTTGATTCTTTGAAAAGATTAATAAAATTGATAAATCTCTGGCTAGACTCACTACGGAAAAAAGAGAAAAGACTCAATAAACAAAATCAAACATAAAAGAGAAGTTATAACAGACATCACAGAAATATAAAAGACTATCCAAGAATACTATGAAATGCTATATGCCACCAAATTTGAAACCTTGAAGAAATTGAAAAGTTCTTTAAAATATATATATAACTTTCCGAGACTGAATTATGAATGGAAAATCTAAACAGATCAATTAAGAGTAAAGAAATTGCAACAATCATCAAAAACCTCCCCAAAAGTAAAAATCTAGGACCAGATGGCTTCACCAGCAAATTCCACCAAACATGCACAGAAGATTTAATACCTATCCATCTCAAACTTTTCCAAAAAATTTGAAGAAGAGGCAGTAATTCCTAACTCACTTTATGAGGCTAACGTGACCCTGATTCCAAAACCTGACAAGAACAACAAAATAAAAGAAATTTACATACCAATATCTTTGATAAATACAGATGCAAAAATTCTAAGCAAAATATTAGTAAATGGAATACAATAATACATTAAAAAGATAATATATCACAACCAAGTGGGATTTATTCTAGGGGCACAAGGCTGGTTCAACATACAAAAATCAATCAATGTGATGTACCATGTTAACAAAATAAAGGATAAAATTATATGATCATATCTGTAGATGCAGGAAAAGCTTGACAAGATAAAACATCCATTTATGATTAAAATGCTCAATAAAATGAGTACAGAAGGAAAGTACCTCAACATAATAAAGGCCATATATAACAACTCTCAAATAATATTATACTGAATATTTAAAAATTGAAAGCTTTTCCTCTAAGATCAGGGACAAGACAAGGATGTCTATTTTCACTATTGTTATTCAACATAGTACTGAAAGTCTTAACCAGAGCAATCAGACAAGAGAAAGGAGAATAAAATGCATCCAAATTAGAAATGAAGTAAAATTATTACTTTTTGTAGATAACATGATTCTTTATATAGAAAACTCTGATGACTCTACCAAAAAGCTATTAGAAACAATAAAGAAATACAGTAAAGTTGCAGGATACAAAATCAAAGTACAGGAATCCATTGTATTTCTATATACTAACAATAACATTTTAGAAAAAGAAATTTTTAAAAATTCCACTGTAATTGCAAGAAAAAGAATAACATATCTAGGTATAAACTTAAAGAATGTGAAGGACCTATACATTGAAAACTACTAATCTTTGAAAGAAATTAAAGAAGACACACACAAAAAAATGGAAAAATATTCTGTGTTCCTGCATTGAAAGAATCAACATAGTTAAAATGTCCATGTTACACAAAGCAATATTCAGATTTAATACAATCCCCTTAAAAATCCCACTGGCATTTCCCCATAAAATAAAACAAAAAAAAAAATCATCAAATTAGAATTGAACCATAAGACCTCAAATAACCAAAACAATTCTGAGAACAAAGCTATAGGTATTGCACTCCCTGACTTCAAATTATATGACAAGGCTACAATAAACAAAACAGCATAATATTAGCAGACACATAGGCCAATGAAACAGAATTGAGAACTCTGAAATAAACCCAAATATAAATGGGCAAATAGTTTTCAACAAAGGAGCCAAAAACATATAGTAAAGAAAGAAGAGCTTCTTCAATAAATGGTGCTAGGAAAACTGGAAAGCCACATGCAAAAGAATGAAACTAGATTGTTATCTGTCACCATACACCAAAATTAACTTCAAATGTATCAAATACTTAAATATAAGACCTGAAACAAAAAATTACATAGAAGAAAACATAGGTGCTAAATTTATGAACCTAGTCTCAGAGAAGATTTTATGAATTTGACTCCAAAGGCAAGGGAAATAAAAGCAAAAATAAGTGAATGGAACTATATCAAACCAAAAATCTTCTGCACAGCAAAAGAAACCATCGACAAAACAAAAAGCAAGCAACTAAATGGGAGAAGATATTTGCAAATAATACCTCATATAAGGGGCTAATATTCAAAATATATAAAGAACTTTACAACTCAACAACAACAACAACAACAAAATAATCCAGTTAAAAAACCTGCAGAGGACCTGAACAGACACTTTCCCCAGAAGACATACGAATAGCCAACAGATATAAGAAAAGATGCTCAACACTTCTAGCTGTAAGGGAAATGCAAATCAAAACCACAATGAGATACCACCTCACATCTGTTAGAATAGCTATTATCAACAAGACAAAAAATAACAGATGTTGGAAAAGACATAAAGAAATGGCACGTACATACACTGCTGGTAGAAAAGTAAATTGGAATAGCCACTTTGGAAAACAATATGAAGTTTCCTCAAAAAATTAAGAATAGAGCACTATATTACTCAGCAATCTCTCTTATGCGTATCTACCCAAAAAATTTGAAAAAAAAACTTATTTGTAAAGATATATGTACCCCTATGTTCATTACAGCATTATTCATGGTAGCCTAGACATGGGAACAACCTGTGTTCTTTAGTGGATGATTGGATAAAGAAGATGTAGTACATGTATACAATGGGATACTACTCGGCCAGAAGAAAAGATGAAAATACTATTTGTACCAACATGGATGGATCTTGAGAGTATCATGCTAAGTGAAATAAGTCAGATGAGAAAGCACAAGAATCATGATTTCACTCATATGTGGAATATAAAATATCAAGCAACAAATGAACAAACAAAACAAACGAACAAACAAACATCTCATTGACACAGACAACGAGATGGTGGTTACCAGAAGGAGAAGAAGTTTTGGGGTCGATAAAGAATGTAAAGGGTGTCAAATATATGTTGATGAAAGGATACTAAACTTTGGGTGATGAGCACACAGTTTAATATACAGATGCTGTATTATAGTATTGTACACTTGAAACTTATATAATCTTATTAACCAATGTTACCCCAATACACTTAATAATAACAAAAAGTAAATGAATATGCATGCTATTATAATGGGTTAGATAACTTAAAATTGTTAGGATGTCAATTCTCAAAAAACTTATCTATAGAATCAATCCAATCTCTATTTAATTCTATCTGATTACTGTGTACAATTTAATAAGCTGATTGTAAAATGTATGTGAAAATTTAAAGAACCTAAAATAACTAAAACAATTTTGGAAAAGAACAAATGAACTACCTGATTTTATGATATCCTCTAAAGCTATAATAACCAAGACAGTATCATATTGACACAAGAATAAAGAAATAGGAGTGTTCATATAGGCATAAGTTCATCTGAAAGGGAAAGTAGAGTCTTTTCATAACTAAAGTTAACCATTTGGAGAAAAAATTAATTTGGCTTCTAAGTCAGACATACATAAAAATTAAGATGAAAGACATTAAATAAATATAAATGTAAATGTAAAACCAAAAAAATATCTAGGAGAAATTATGAGAGAATAGCTTTGCAATCAGGACGTAGAAAAGGATTTCTTAGAAAGAAACCCAAAACATGAATAATAACAAAAATCTATAAATTTAACTGTCTAAATTAAAGATTTTTGCTTTTTTAAAAACACAAGTAAAGAATAAAAAGATAAGGCACATACTTGGAGAAAATATTCATGACACATATTTGATAAAGTAATTTATACAGAATATATAAAGAGCTTTTACAACTCAATAAGAAAAACTCAATTAAAAAGTTAAATAAAAGTGGGCAAAAGATTTGATAAGACAGTTAAGAATATAAGACATTGAAAAAACCAAAAATCACATGAAAGAATGTTTAACATCATTTGTTACCAAAGAAATACAAATTAAAATCAGAATAAGATAACAACTAAAATATAGATTGACAATACCAAATGTTGATTAGGATTGGGAGCAGCTGGAACTCCCATAAAACCCTAGTGAGAATTTAGAATAGTGCAACTATTTTGGAAAACAGTTTGGCAATTTTTTATAATCATAAACTAACAAAACAACCCAGAAATTTTATTCCTATCTTTTAAACCAAGAGAAATAAAAGTGTGTCTACTCAAAGACTTGTACAAAATGTTCACAGTAGCTTTATTCATAACAATGAAAAAAGTGGAATGGACTCAATTATCTATCACTTGAAGAATGGGTAATCACATTGTGATATATTGATACTTGATAAGAACACACTACTGATGCAAACAACATGAATGAATTATGTTGAGCAAAAGAATCAAGACACAAAAGAATATGTACTACGCGATTTCCTGTATCTGAAGTTTTAGAATACTCAGAATAAAGTTATGATGATAAAAATCAAATTAGCAACACCTGGGGTTGGAAAGAAGTTTGGGGAACTGTTGGGGTGATAAAAGGTTTCATTTCTTGATTGCAGTGATAGTTACATGGGTATATATATTTGGCCAAAATTATTGATCCCTATATAGTTTAAATCTGTTAATTTCATTTTATGTAAATTATGTGTGGCAATAAAATTAATAAAAACACATTATGTAGAAAATAGAAAAAGAGGGAAGAATGCCCCACTATTGTGAAGTTAGTGTAGATGATCGATTTGACATATTTTTCTGTATAAGTCTATGTGATGAATATGCATTACTTTCTCACTTAAAAAAAAAGTCTTAAAAATTGTGAAAATTTCAGTGTTCCTAGATAAATTTATGAGTGTTCTATATTATACAACCAGTTGTTCAGCCATTGAGTATGCAGAGCACTCAGCATCTCCTTTCCCTAGCCAGACAGGTGGGCAGCCACATGTATTTTCATCTATCTTTTGGGAGAAAGGTAAAAGAAGTGACCAGATGCAGGGGAGTATTGTTTCTTCTCCATATCTTGTGCTCCTTCTTTATGTCTCTAAAGTTGATGAACAAAAAAATAGACCCAAACCCTAAAGATATTTATATTAACTCTACTGTATAAATATAAGAAACAACTCTGTTTATTGTTGCCAAAGATACATGTGTTTCCAAAGATACTTGCGCGATTTTTTATATATCAGTATTTTAATGTTCACAAAATAATCTTTGATTTTCTTCCCAGGTCTTGAGTTTCATTCACATTGGGAATAAGAACACTCCTAGAAAAAAAAGGACTGCTCTATGAATGTTAAAGATGTTATCTTTACCCTTATGAGGAAAAATGTTTTAGATAAGCTCTGGCTCTCTGACTAGAGTCCCATGGGAATGCTCCTTCATTAATTTTGCTGAGATGACAACAATAGCAATACAGGACATTGGGTTCTGAGTTGATTTACTTTGAAAATAAATGTCCTTGTGAACAATGGCTTATTACTGATCTTTTGACTGAAGTTACAAACAATTTAAACACCAAATGACAGCTCATCAAACATGAATACATAAGAATTGGGAATAAAAGTCAACTCTGTGTTGACGTATATGATAAGTGTACTGTCAGGCCTTAAGAGGGTAGGTAAAGGGTTTGAAAGCTAATATTAAACTTAAAAAACCTAATTTGATTTTTATTCAAGAATTTTTCATAGAAAACACCTGTGTTTTGAAGTTTTTAGACTATATAAATAGGCTTATTTTGTGCTTAACTCTAGATAAGCATCTTAGCGCCGAGGAATACACACTTGTTACAAGGCTATTTCTTTCTGTTTTGTGTTTTGTACTTCTAGCCTGGTAGTTTTGCGTGGAGAATTGTATTAATGTAGATGGGGCTGCTGATACAAGAGAAAGATTTAGACTTGCTCAAGACATGGACTCTGTATGATGGATTTTCTAAGTTGATAAGCAAAGCAACAGGAGCATATCAGCGTATCACTATATAACAAACTGAGTGTTTTGAAATAAGATATACACAATGCCTAACTTACCAGCATTATGAGAAAAATGCGTTTTATTTAATCAGATTTGGCAACATTATATTCTCAACTGATATCTACTTTTAGTATTTGGAACACACAGTAGATGTAATTTCTTTATTTTTGTCTTTCTCCTCTCTATTTAGTAAAGATTCCTCTTCTGGAAGATATATTTTCTTTTTCATAATTTCTCATAAATAAATGTGTTGCTAAATTCTTTTATGTGTATCTGTACATTCTCCAACTCAAAGCTAAGTAGCTCTTCTCAGCCAGTGGAACTGTAGAAAATTATACCATGAATGTATTCATTCCCCAGTTATGCTCTGTTTTTTTCTTGTCTCACCTGACTGGCATTCTAGTCTCATAGATTTTTTTCTCTTGTTCTTCAGCCAAATCATTTGTACAAATTCAAGCTAATTGACTTCTCTCATGGAGTAGTGCAATAATGCAAGAGGAATTATTTTAAAGTCATAAAACTCTGAGAAACAGTTATATCAACAAGCATTTTATATACTTTAATTTTAATTATATATTTATAAAATTTTAATTATATTTTAATGCCTTTATGTTGCTTACTTATCTTTTCTGAATGTGTTATGAAACATAATTGAATTATAAAATGAGCTGCAGCTCATAAACAATATGTTTTGTAATAGTCACAAAAGAATTAGGACTTCTAAATTATCACTGTTATTCAGAAATACCACAGAATATGTTCTAGTAAAAGCATATAATTCAATTGTTCACAAGGACATTTCTTTGGGCAGAAGAAAAATGCCACGCAAATTTTGGATATTACAAGAAAATTTGAAGACTAGTAGTGTGCTAAGTAAAATAATGGTCCCAGAAGATATCAACATTCTAATTCCCAGAATCTATGAGTAACTTAGGTTATACAGAAAAGAGGAATTACAGTAGCAAATGGGAATAAGATTGCTAATGCATGAACCTTAAAATAGAAAGATCACCCTGGATTTTCTGGGTGGACCCAATGTAATCACAGGAGTTTTTAATGTGGACGAATTAAGCAGAAAAAGAGATGAGAGTAATGGCATTTGACGACTTGACTCCCTGCTGCTGGCTTTGGAGATACAAGAAGAAGAATAAGAGTCAAGGGATGCAGATGGTCTTTAAAAAGTGGATAAAACAAAGAGATTCTCCTCTCTAACCTCCAAAAAGGAACACAGCCCTGCTTACACCTTGATTTTAGCCCAGAGAGACCCATGTGTATTGTGTCTGTGATCTCCTCACTCTTCCGGTGCTCTTCCTGTGGGAGCTACTCAAGTCTGTTTTGCCATTTCTACCTACTTCTTCTCATGCTCAAATAGGCACACAAGCAACTCTTCAACCCCAGTGCCCAGGGACTGAACGCCAACCTCCTTTCATGCAGACACCTTATTCTCTAGAATCTTCCTCTTGGCTTATCCCTTCTCTGGACCAGGTGTATGAGTAACCTTTCACTAAGAACACTGAATTCTCTGTGACACTGAAGACCCTCCGCACCCTCTAACCAGCTCCCTCTTCATACAAGTTGTGAAGAAGAAAAAGTAGATGAGCTGGGAGAAATGGTGTGGAAGTTGGTATGATTATTAAGAAAGAAGGGTGGATGAGCTGGGGAGTAAGCCTCAGGGAGGATGCCTGTACAGGTCAGTCCTTACCCTCTGTTGTTTTCTGCCATGGCCCTAATGCCAATTCAGAAGCTATTGAAAAAATTTCCCTCCACATTTGTGCATTTCCTTATAAAAAGCATTTAGGTAATTTTTTTGTTATTATAAACAATGCTACACAGATTACCCTAGTATAAGTCTTATTGTGCACATAATAAAACTGTAGAGACTAAAGAGTAGACCGAATGTTTTGATTTTAAAAGATACCATAAAATCATTGTCCAAGTGACTACACTACTGTTTTCACCAACATCTTGACAGAATTCCTTTATCAACACCTTCAAAATACTTGACTTTGTGAGATTTTCCATTTTGCCAATCTGAATCGTAAAATGTGGTATCTTATTAGAGTCATCATTCGCATTTCTTTAAATGCCAATGAAGATTTTGGGAAACATGGGAGAGTGAGAGACATCCTCAGATCTCTCTCCTTGAAACAACAATAAGCTGAATATCTAAAACTCAACAAAACACTCCCGAGCTGCACACCAGCACGTCTGAGCATGGGATGTGCTCATAAGAGCTACCACAAGTCAGAATCCCGGGTGTCGGGCAGTGAACTGGAAGAAATAAAGAAGCTACATCTCTCCTCCTTTGAAGCTTCCTGTAGGAGGAGCAAGAGGTAGAAGGTGTGGCTAGTTTCCTGAAAAGCTCTGCCTGAAAAAGCTGTGAGGTCCAGGCGGTGGGTGACAGGGCCCAGACAGCAGGAGAGAGAGCAGAGAAGCGAATGGCAGATTTTTACAGGCCACAGTTGCAAAACCAAGGCTGAGCTGCAGCCCCCAACTTTCAACCTAGAGGGCAATCACTGTGGAACCCCAGGGGAATCTGAGCAAACGCTGCCAGGACTGTCACTAAAACTAACAGGGATTGAAACTGAGGGTAAGGAACTTGATTAAATATCTACAAAAAAATTAAAAAGGCATTATTTAAGCTTTATATAAAACAAGGATCCAAGAGAGTTAGATGCCACCTCCTGGAAAACAAAAGAAAAGCGCCTTCTTTGCAGTAGGCTAAAGGGAGATCTTTCTTTCTGGAAAAAAACAGCAGAATATACATTCATTAATGCCTAGGTGGAGAAATAGTCCATTAAACACCATGAATAACCAAGGTTACAAGGCATCTCAGAAAGAAAGAGAAAAATCTCCAGAAAATAAGCTTATAGATATAGAAATATATGACTTAAATGACAGAAAATTCAGGATAGTACTTCTGAAAAAACTCAGTGAGTTCCAAAATGAGACATATCAACAATTTCAAGAATTGAAGAAAACAACTAGCTGAGCAGAGCAAGGAGATTGGAACTCTCAAAAAGAACAGAATAGATCTTCTGGAGATAAAAAAAAAAAAAACACATTGCAAGAGTTGAAAAATGAATAGCAAGCTTAGGAAATAGAATTGACCAATGGGAGGAAAGAATCAGTGATATTGAAGACAGAAATCTAGAAAAAAATCAGAAGGAAGAAGAGAGAAACTGAAGAATGAAAAACAGTAAAAGAGAAATTCAAGAACTAGCTGATACCATCAGGAGAGGAAACATACAAATAATGGGTATTATTGAAGGCGAGGAGAGGGAACAAGGACTAGAAAGCATTTTTAGACAAACAGTTGATGAGAATTTCCCAAATCTAAGGAATGAGCACGAGTTTGGAATTCAAGAAGTCAACAGAACATCCAATTATCTCAATCCAAAAAGGCCTTCACCAAGACACATTGTATTAAAATTATCAAAAATCAATGACAAAGTTAGAATACTCAGGGCAGTCAGAGGAAAAAAACCAGTAACTTATAAAGGAAAACCCATTAGATTACCATCAGACTTTCCAGTGCCGACATTATAAGTCAGAAAGGAATGGAACCAAGTATTTAAACTATTAAGTGAAAGGAACTACCAGCCTAGAATAATATATCCAGCTAAGCTTTCCTTTAGATATGAAGAAGAAATTAAGATCTTTCCAGACACACAAAAAATGAGGGAATTCTCCATTACGAGGTCTGCACTACAGGAAATACTGAAAGACATCAGCTCACCTAAAACAAAATGACAAAAATAATATATATATATAATTAGGAGTGAAGTGACTATCAGGCAAATAAAAGCAGAGGAGTACAATCCTTGCTAAGAACAGGGCATTATAAGCTTAAATAATAAGAAGAAATTTGCTACAGCAAGATAGTAATGAATGTTCAGCGTATATAGAGATGAATTGAGATAACAATGATTGAAAGGGGAGGGTTCAAAGATGAAAATTTGCAAACGGAAATGGCGATAAGGCATCCACAGAAGAAAATGGACAACTATATATATATAACTATCCTTTCCATATTCATAATGGTAACCACACAGCAAGATTCAGAACTGAAGTACATAACATAAAACTAGAAGAATCAGAGGGAAAATCCACAAAAGCCAACCAAAATAAAGAAACCAGAAACACAAGGATAAGGAAGCAATGGAAACATCGAGCTATCAGAAAGCAAAAGATAAGAAGACCTCATATTTCAATAATCACCCTAAATGTAAATGAACTGAACTCACCAATAAAAAGGCACAAAATTGCAGATGGGATCATAAAACAAAATCCAACAATA